>NW_021604638.1:4659293-4667101 GCF_004785775.1 Grammomys surdaster | reverse complement strand
CAGGGAGGGAGGGAGGGAGAGAGGGAGGGAGAGGGAGAAGGAGAGGGAGAAGGAGAGGGAGAAGGAGAGTGAGAAGGAGAGGGAGAAGGAGAGGGAGAAGGAGAGGGAGAAGGAGAGGGACAGAGTGAGAGAAAAGAGAGAGAGATAGAGAGAGAAAATTTATATGTGTGTGTTAGTGTGGAGAGAGTGTGTGTGGTATAGAGAGAGAGAAAGAAAGAGGAGAGAGAGAAAGACAGGAGAGAGAAAGAGATGAGAGAGAAAGAGAGAGGAGAGAGAGAAAGAGGAGAGGAGAGAAAGAGAAGAGAGAGAGAGAGAGAGAGAGAGAGAGAGAGAGAGAGAGAGAGAGAGAGAGAGAATTAGTCCAGGTTATTAAACAAGGAGGATAATCTGAGTATGGCTCAGCAGATAAAAGCGCTTGCTGCCAAGCCTGATGACTTGAGTTCGATCCCCAGGCTCCACACAGCGAAAGGAGAGAGCCAAGTACCACATGCTGCCCCTTTGACCTCCACACATGTGCCACGGCATGTTCACATACAACCTCCACACACATGCCACGGCATGCTCACATACAACCTCCCCACACGTACCACGGCATGCTCACATACAGCCTCCACACACGTGCCACGGCATGTTCACATACAACCAAATAAATTAAATGTAATTTCCTTACAGCCTAAAATACTACCAGGCCTCCAGCAGTCATGGCAGTCAACAGATATCTCCAGGTGACTGGATAAATCGTCTCTTGCCCACTTCTTTAAGGAACCAGCTCATGACCGAGCAGAGTTCTACCTGGGGGTAAAGATGGTTCTGGATAAAGGGCCGGGCAGGAGGAAGCTCCTTCCTGCCTGCCACTGAATAAAGATAAGATGGATCCTCACCAAGTGTCCTCAGCACCCTCAGGGCGAGGGCACACACATGTGGAGTGCCATGAGAAACCTGAGAGGAGCCTAAGTCTCTTAGACGCCCCTTGACCCAGTGTTATAGTGCCCTATCCCCAGATTTGGGTTGAAGCCACCTTCCAGTTCCTGCCGCTGAACTCCTCCTCTCAGATAGGAATCTCTCGTGTTAGGGCTGATTATCCCTGTCTGTGTGTAAGAAACCCAAGGTTCAGATAGAAAACAGGAGTTGCCCAGGGCAGGTTGCATGAGACCAGGCTGTACAGCGTTAAGCACAACCGGCCCTATGCCGGGCACTGAGGTCACATGTCACCAGTCCTCTCCTGATAGTTACTGCCCCTTTTCCCACTAGCAGACCAAGTTCTGAGGAATGAAGGTCAAAGCACCTCACAGAGTCCTGCTTTCATTTTGTACGAAGTTTCATTTGGACTCCAGAGACCTGGAGTGAGGTACAGAGTCCACGACCAACAAGCTGCCAGGTGGCCCGGCTTCCGTTCACAGAACATGCTACCATTGGCACCCTTCTGCAGAGGTTGACACTCCTCCTTTCTCTGTGAAGGACCGGGTGGTTTGTAATTAGATTTCTGAGATCATTTGGTCTGTGTTTCAATGACTGAAGTCTGGTGAGAACACAGTTCAAGTAGTGTTTCAGTGATTGTATGATTCAGTGTTCTAATACAGCTTTATTGACAAAATAGACGGAGAGCCAGATTGCTTACTGAACCATAGTTTGTTCCACTTTGACTTGACCCATCACAATTTATTTCTCAGCAATGCAACCATCTTCAGTGATTAAGATGCTGACTAAAGGCGATTGGTGGCGGTGGTGGCGGTGGCACCATGGGCCTTTAATCCCAGCACTCTGGAGGCAGAGGCAGACAGATCTCTGATCTACAGGTTAAATTCTGAAATCTACCCTGTTCCAGGACAGCCAAGGCTATGCAGAGAGACATCGTCTTGAAAAACCAAAACCAAATCCCAAAACATAAACAAACAAACCCCACCAAACCAAACTAACCAACCAAAAAGCCAAATCTGATAAAAGCCTGGATCAAGATTCTCTTAGAAATGACATCATAGCCAGGCAGTGGTGGCTCACGCCTTTAATCCCAGCACTTGGGAGGCAGAGGCAGGCAGATTTCTGAGTTCCAGGCAGGCCTGGTCTAGAGAGTGAGTTCCAGGACAGCCAGGGCTACACAGAGAAACCCTGTCTTGAGCCCCACCCCCCCAAAAAAAAGATTTCTTTAAAAAAATAAATGACATCATAGTATGTTTTAAGTCAGTTTCACACAGAGTAGGCTATGTGTGAACGAAACGCATGTTAGCCCTTCCTTATGATCTAGTTATAGATTACCATAAAGTTAATTCTCCAGGGGTTGGAGATAGGACTCAGTGGTTAAGAGCAAGTACTCACAACTGCCTGTAACTCCAGATCCACGGGAATCTGTTGCCCTCTTCTGGCCTCCACAGGCAACTGCACTCATGTGCATATACCCACATCGACACCCATGAGCTCACAAAATTAAAAAAATAAAAAGAATAAAATCTTAGTATCTGTGTAACTCGTGCTACCTTTATAGACAAACACTCACACACTCACAGTAAAACAAGTACAAAACAGTTCCCATAACTGTACTGGAAGCTCCTTAGCATCTCTGCTCCATTCTGCCAGGAGCTTGGGTCACACCCCCAGAGTCAGGACTGCCCGAGGCAGGCAGGACAACATTCCAAAGCTGGACCGGGAGCGTTCTGAATGATGAAATAATAAACTCTCAACCGGCAGCTGGCCACAGCAGACTCGGAATGAGGCAGGAAGGTGAAAGGTGAAAAGGGCGGATTTCTAAATTCCCTCACGCACCTGCGTCAAGCCAAATGTCTCCGGATCTTCCGTGAAGTTAGAAAAAGGGCATTTCTTTTTTTGCATAGGTATGTTTATGTGGTGGGCGTGCATGTGTGTATGTGTGTTTACGTGTGTGTGTATGTGTGCATATGTGTGTGTGCATGGAGGTCAGAAGTTGACATCAGGCATTTGTCTCCACTGCTTTCCACCTTATTTGAGTCAGGGTTTCTCGTTTGAACCTACAACTTTGTGTAGCCAGCTTGCTCCACGGGTTCCCTGTCTCTGCCGCCCAGGCACTGGGGTTGAACATTTCTATGGGTGCTGATGACCTGGCCTCCAGTCCTCAAGTTAGTGTGGCAAGCCCTTTACCCTCTGAGCCATCTCTTCTGCCCCAAAGATTCATTTCTAGTGTCACCAGAGTCATTGGTTCATTCCTAACTTCTCCTATCAAAATGATTTCCTGAGAGGAAGGAAATCAGCCACCATAACAAACATTGCTGGGCTGTGGGTGTGCTCACCCACCTGGTGTACCCACCCACCCCAGACTCACTCTCCTCAATCCTGGAAGGGCGGGCACCTACGTGCATGTAGCTATCACTGTTTAGAGATTTTTCTCAGACATAAAACGAAGTAACAATGGCTTTTATTCTGTGAGCTGCCAGCCTTGTGGCTTCCCATGCTTCTGCCATATTCTTACTCCACACAGGGGTCTGGACTGAGACGGGAGGCAGCACAGGGTAAGAGCTGGCTTTGAGTCCAGTCTATTGCTTCAGAGCTGTGGAAGTGGCTTTTGCTAGGCATTGCACACCCAAGTCACCGCTCTGATGGAATATGGCAGGTGACAGGTTTTGCCCTGTGGCTTGTCATGATGAGGCCCTGAGGAAAAGTGAAGTTAATGAGGGAGATGAATGGGCAAGACAGGCTTGTGCAACCCAGTCTCACGCCCATGCAAGCAACTGGTGTGGGCTGTTATCCTTATCTTGATTTCAAAAATGAGATTCAGACTCGGGGAACATAAGCTGCCCCAAGACAGAGGCAGAGCCCTTGTGAAGACCAGCTATGCTATAGTATGCACACTTGGGAAGAGAACAGCCATGGTTTGGATAATCTTGGGTTTCTCTAGACCACTAACACCAGCCAGCAGTTACAGCTTTATGCGTGTGTGAGAACATGGGGCCAGGCATGATGGCACAGCCTTTGATCTGTACACTCAGGAGGCAGAGGCAGGAGGATCTCTCTGAATTTGAGGTGAACCTGGTCTACATAGCAAGTTCTAGGCCATCCAGGGCTACATAGTGAGAAACTGTCTAAAAAACAAACAAAAAGAAGTGAGACATATATACACATATACATATATACACACATATACATATACATACACACATAGACACATACATACATACATGTATACATGTATACATATATGTATATATGTATCTGTGTATGTACACACACACACACACACATATATGTATAGTTTGTTCATTTGTTTTGAGATGGCCTCTCTATGCATTCATTATATAGTTCAGGCTGGCTTTAACCCCACAGAGATCCACCTGCCTCTGTCTCCTGGGCACTGGGATTAAACCTCCCAGTCTCTTCTGACATTATAAAAACACCAGTGTACAGGGCACTTCTTTACAAGCGTGGCTTCTTTGGAGGAGCACAGAGCATGCTATTGGCTAAGGTTCCAGCTCCATGGTCCCTGCTGATGGTTTATGTTTTATGGCAACTTGGTGATTTGTGTCTCACTGTCAAAACAAACCTTATTTCTGCAATTCAAGTCAATTTAGACAAGTCAAAATAAGAATTCTACCAGATTTGGAATTTGTAAAAAATGAAGTGAAAGGGGTTGTAGAGATGATTCAGGGGTTAAGAATGCTTGTTGCTTTTCTAGAAGGTCCAACTTCAGTTCCTAGCACCCATATTGGGTGGCTTTCAACTGCCTGTTACTCTAGTTCCAAGGGGTCCGATGCCTCTTCTCACACTTGAGATACACACACACACACACACACACACACACACACACGAATCTTTGAAACCATTTTTGCTTTGTGTTTGAGTGTTTTGCCTGCATGTATGTTTAGATGTATATGCTATGTACATGCGTGGTTCCCACAGGTCAGAAGAAAGCGTCATATCCCTTGGAAATGGGCTATAGATGGTTGTGAGTCATCAGCGTTGGTGCTAGGAATCGAACCTGGTCCTCTGTAAGAGTAGCCTGGAAGAATAGCCAATGCTCTTAACCGCTGAGTCATTATCTCTCCCACCCTGGACTGTGTGCTTTAAGACATCATTTGTTAGTTTCTCACAATGACCATTGGGGAGGTTTCTGTTTCATTCTTTATTTTGGATGAGAGCTCAGAGACCGGTCCAAGGTCACCCATCCCAGAGGTAGGGCTGCATTCAGCACTGAGTTCTGGAGACATCCTTGTCCAGTCTCTCCAAATCAAGAATGTATGGCATACAGCTTTGTTTTCAGCAAACCAAATTATTTCAAAGTTAAGGTTATGGCCTGGATATACTCTTCAAAAATATGAAGCAATCCCTAGTCTGGAGGTTATGAATGGAATCCCTGGCCAGGAACTTGAGAATGAAGGTGGGATGCCCCAACCCCCACCCCAGCCTGGAACCTATGAATGGAATTCCTGTCCTGAAGAAGGTTATGAATAGAATCCCTAGCCTGGAGAAGGTTATGAATGGAATCCCATCCTGGAACTTGTGAATGAAACCTCATATGGACAGGGGTCTGGATAGATGTGGTTTAGTCCGGATGGGATGCTTACAGTGTTGGCTCAACAGTGGTGTCATCCGGTAGAATATGCTTTTCACCCATCCTTTCAGAATCCAGTGAGTTTTCCAGAGTCTTCATGAAGTGTAACAATGCTAATCGGCCAGTAGAACAGCAGACAGGTGACTGGATCGGCCTTCTGGGATGCTTGATTCAAAAAGCTTAGGAAAATGTGAGAATGAATATACTCCACTCACCGAGTTTTGGGGACAGAAAAAGGGGTGTGTGTGTGTGTGCATGTGTGTGTGCACACACAGATGAGCACACATGTGGATATTCAGTATGCCAAGGCTGGAGGAGGATGCCGGATGCTGCCAACTGTCTTCCTTCTGTCTCTGTAGATCTCTTTTCTAGTCTCTTGAGACAGAATCAATCTCTCTCTCTCTCTCTCTCTCTCTCTCCCTCTCTCTCTCTCTCTCTCTCTCTCTCTCTCTCTCTCTCTCTCTCCCTCAACTGGGAATTACACTTGCAGCCAGGAAGCCCAGGCTAGCTTCCTATCATCTCTCTAGCCCCTACTCCATCACTGGGGTTACAGGTGCAAATGACCATGTCCAGCTTTTTACACAAGTGTTGGGGCTCAGAACTCAGGTCCTTGTGCTTGCAAAATAAGCATTCTTACCCACTAAGCCATCTCCCCAACCCCCCAAATGATTCTTCATAAGGATGCTACTCATGTCACTATGATGTCACAGGCTTTATCGCTATCTTTTGCTGTCGTATACAAGCATGTGCATGCATCTGGAGATATGTATATTTATGTATATATATCCCATTGCGGTATGTGTGGGACCCCTAGTGAGCTACGCCCTGCGTAGCCTATTGTGTCTTGCTAAACACTTCTCAAGCGTTTCTTTGTCCTTTTCCTTAGGCTAAATACAAACACAGAAAACCTTGCAAGTAAAAGCTCTTCAGAGCCTGCGACTGCTCTGCCCAGGTGCACACGTGTCCTGATACCAAGAGACTTGAGCCAGGGAAAAAGTCTCGCCTCTTTCCTGGAGGTGTGGCAGGAAAAAAAAAGATGATTTCTGAGGGTCGGAGAGATGGCTCAGCAGTTAAGAGTAACAACTGCTCTGGGCTGGAGAGATGGCTCAGAGGTTAAGAGCATTGTCTGCTCTTCCAGAGTTCCTGAGTTCAATTCCCAGCAACCACATGGTGGCTTATAACTATCTATAATGTTATCTGGTGCCCTCTTCTGGCATACAGGTGTACCTGCAGGCAGACTGCTGTATACATAATAAAAATAAATGAAAAAAAAAAAAAAAAAAAAAAAAAAGAGTACGGCCGGGAAGTGGTGGCACATGCCTTTAATCCCAGCACTTGGGAGGCAGAGGCAGGTGTATTTCTGAGTTTGAGGCCAGCCTAGTCTACAGAGTGAGTTCCAGGACAGCCAGGGCTATACAGAGAAACCCTATCTCAAAAAACCAAAGACCAAATGAAACCAAAACAAAGCAAAAAAACAAAATAGATGATTTACTGTAAATGAAGGACAGATTCATGGTTAACGGTGCAGGTCATAGCCTGGTACAGTACACCATCATTCTAGAAGCCCTGAAATCATCCCCCCAGTACCACACAGTACCATATAAACCAAACAGGGTGGTACACACCCGTGATCTCAGCCCTCAGGAGGCAGAGGCAGCATCAGAAGTCCAAGGTTGGGCTGGCTGCATGGCTCCTGCAAAGGCGCTTGCAGCTGAGCTGGAAGACCTGGGTCCTGAGGATCCGTACGGTGGCAGGAGAAAACAGACTAGACTCCTGTGAGCGGTCCTCTGAACTTCATGTGTGCACCATGGCATGCAGATGCCCCTAAATAAATAAATACAATAAAAATTTAAAACAAATCTAGAAGTTCGACGTCATCTTTGGCCTTATAGCGTGTTTTAGTGTGTCAGCCTAGCTTATGCATGCAGTCACCAAGGAAAGCCTGTGAATTGGGGACAATATGATCCAACATTTTAGAGGAGTTTCAAAGAGGATATAGGAACGAACCAACCCTCATTCATTCCTTGTCTGTGCAGGAAGGAATGTTCTCAAGAGGGGTGCTGCTCAGACCATGGGTGTTAGTCCTGTAGATGCAGTTTATGTGGCTTTACACTCAGGAAGCTCACTCTTCATGGTGATTTGGGACCAAAGAAATGGCTCAGCAGTTAAAAGCTCTTCCAGAGGGTTGGAGTCCAGTTCCAAGCACCCACATTGGGTAGCTTCAATTTGTCTGTTACTCCAGTTCCAGGGAGATCTGTTGCTCACTTCTGGGCTTCTTGGGCATCCACAGATACAC
>NW_021604638.1:4629726-4659283 GCF_004785775.1 Grammomys surdaster | reverse complement strand
ACACACACACATACAGACACACATACACAGCAGAGACACACACACACATACAGACACACACACAGAGAGACACACACAGACATACAGACACACATACACAGAGACACACACACACATACAGACACACATACACAGAGACACACACACACATACAGACACACATACACAGAGAGACACACACACACGAGGCATTCACACACATGGGTACACACACACACGGGTATACACACACACACACACACACACATGGGTATACACACACACACACACACACACACGTAAAAAAGTATTTTTAAAAGAGTGTTGACAGGTCCTGAGAACGTGTGTTTTCTGACATCCCAGGACCCCTGATTCACTGTCACATACAGAAGCTGTGGTGTCCAGAGCACCCTTGAGAGTCAAGCTTCTATCCAGCTAGTCATTCCAACGCCAGCTTCTCTTCCGTGGTAAGTAAACCAGTTCACTCAGGTTGTCACAATTGGTTTTCCCACAGTCATTTTTCAACAGAGAAGAACTGAGTGTCTATCCCTTGATGAGCCCACACGGAACCTTGGTCCTCAGGGACCTTGACAATCTGTTGTTTGTCCATCCATGTATCCATCCACGCACTCTCCTGCCAGGCACTGATTGAGCGAGCTATTTGGGTTTTAGGAGTTGGATGAGGCCTTGGGACATAGGAAAGAAGGAGAAACCTTCTAATCTTTCCTGGGACACTGAGCTTTTGAAAACTGGCTAAGGGCTTCTCTACAAATGCAAATCCAGTCACACCCATGTTTCACTCAATCGTGGTGATCAATGGTTTCCAGGTGCTGGTGGGAACTGTTCACTGCTTCCCGCTGACATCTTCACTGTCACTTCTAGCCAGCCCTGGCCTCGGGCCTGATTGTCAGAACCTCTCCATTCCTGCTCCCGGGCTGCTACTCCCAAGATTCCCTGACTATTGACTCTCAGGTGTCTCAACAAGGTGGCTCACACATCATTCTCCCTTGGAACATTCACTATGCCGTTATTTAATTTTATTGATACCTCTGACTAGCCCGTGTGCGGTCCCTACTGTATTCATCCACCGCAGTTTTGAAAAGTACTTTCTATATTATTAACTCTTTGAACCTTCAGTTTTGTTATGAGGTAAGTCCTATTAATACCCATTTAACAGGCAAGGAAATCCGAGCCCTGAGAGGTCGAACATCCTGCTCCCGAGCACATGGCTCTTAAGTGGCAGAGCAGGGTTAGGAACTGGCTGGCTGGCTTCTGGTTGTCTCTTCTTCCCTCTACTGCAGCTGCCCAGTTGTCTGTCTTCCAGGCTGGGCTCCAGCTGCTTCCAAAAGCTAGGATGCCAGGTCTTCATATACATGGGTGAGCGACAGCCTCGCGCCACGGTGACCCCGTGGGACAATGGGGAAGGACCTCGGTTCCATTTGGCTTTTTCCTGAAGCATCAGTGAATCACCTGGCTTCTCTGTGGATAGGTTCCCTCACTCGAAAAAGCTGAGTTCCCACCCCCCCAACTACTGTTTCCTTGGGTAGCTGTGATGATTTGGGGATCTAATGAAGGTAAAGGTATTTTACAAACCCCAAAGCCTGAGGTGAAGACAAGAGGTTATTTCTATAATTATCCATGCGTGTCTTAACCATCAAAGCATACGTAACTGCCTTTCAGCTTTGTTGTTGTTGTTCATTCGTTTCTGAAACAGGCTCCCAAATGGCTGCGGCTGGCCTTGAACTCACGGTGTAGCTAATCTTCTTGCCTTGCCCTTCTAGTGAGTGCTGAGATTTGTACGATGCCTGGGTTTATGCAGGACTGTGGATCAACGCCAGGGCCTCCTGCATGCTAGGCAAATATCCTACCAACTGAACTATATCCCCAACCTGAAATTTTTTGATACCTTTGTTTGTTTGTTTGTTTGTTTTTCAAGACAGGGTTTCTCTGTGTAGCCCTGGCTGTCCTGGAACTCACTCTGTAGACCAGGCTGGCCTCGAACTCAGAAATCCGCCTGCCTCTGCCTCCCAAGTGCTGGGATTAAAGGCGTGCGCCACCACCACCACCCGGCCTATATTATTCACCTTTAAGAATACGCTTTATTCGTGAGCTACAATAATTGCTGACCTGATATGTCCCTAGGCTCAACATTTGCATGGGTATCATGAGTGTGACCAATCACTTTCTGATTGGATCCACACCGAAGAAGAAAGCAGATGCCTGGGGTTGTGAATCTGGCAAAGATTCCATGATTGGGCAACTCAGGCTCAGAGGGTCAACTTAACTACTATTATTTTTGCTAAATATGGTATTGCTTTTTTATTCTTTTTTTTTTTCAAAATTCATTTATGTATTCACCCTTGCTCTCTTCGGACACACCAGAAGAGGACATCAGATCCCATTACAGATGGTTGTGAACCACCATGATTGCTGGGAATTGAACTCAGGACCTCTGGAAGAGCAATCAGTGTTCTTAACTGCTGAGCCATCTCTCCAGCCCATAGTATTGCTTTTTAAATGTGCATTTCTGTATCCAAAGAGAAGTGAAGCTCTCTCAGCAGCGAAGTTTCTTTGTGCAGTGGATAGTGGTTAACATAAACTCACCATTGGGACAACTATGTCACTTCCCCCAAGGCTTGTTTGGGAGAGCAGGCAGGACTCTGCTCACACAGTCAGTCACAGCAGCTGTGTTTTCCTGCACAAAATCAAGCCAATTAACATTCCAGCATGGAGGGGGAGGGGCTATTCTAGTTTCATTTCTGTGGACGTGAGGAAACTCCAGCGACTCCAGGAAGGAGAGGGCTTATCTGACCTACACTTCCAGGTCCCAGTCCTTCACTGAGGGAGTGCAGGGCAGGAGCAGGAGCAGAAGCCACAGAGGAACTGTGTTCACTGCCTCGAACATACCCACGCTGAGCACAGGAACACCTGGTCAGGGAATGGTACTGCCCACAGTGGGCTGTGTCCTTCACCAATTGCAATCGAGACAATGCCTTACAGACATGACTCTAGGCCAATCTGATTTAGGTAATTCTTCAGGTGAGGGTCTTTCTTCCCAGGTGACCCTACGCTGTGTGTAAAATTGACAACCAGTTGTGTCAGGAGCTCACGAGCCCCCCACCTGTAGCTAAAGAGCTAGTGACAGTTGGTGGCTTATGACAGAGGCAGAGGCGGTTTATTTTAAGTATGTGGTGTTGGGTAGGCAAACCACACTCTGGTGGAGAGTCTCACACATAAGTATGGTAGCACAAATTGGTCTTGGTGGGTTGTTAGGAAATAAGAGAGGAGTACAAAGTTGGGAGGGATGGAGGGGCGGATCTGGGAGGAGTCAGGGAAGGAATATAAAAATATGTTGTATGCACATCTGAAACTCCCAGAAATTAATAAAAAAATGTTATATCAAAATAAACATGGGCTCTTCCCTGTTCTGATTTCCACGTGGGACATCCTTCAATGTGTTTGAACGTCTAAAAGCACTAACGCAAATCCAGCTGCTTGTTTTACTGGGAGCATGGAGAGGTGGACTCAGGAGTAAACAAAGATCTGTCCTGGGCGGGTTTGCCTGCTGCTCAGGGCTGGGAGTACTTGTCTCTGCTCTGTCAGATCTTCCTACAAGCTGAGACTTGACCTCTACAAGTGAACACACACACATAGACACAGACTGACAGACGGGTAGACACACGGATGCACACATAGACAGCCTCCCCCCCCCCCCCCACCCCGCCCCTGCCTGCTCTGATTTTCCAGAGCTCTGTGCTATCTGTTGTTTCTTCAGTCTTGTCGTTGTGAACAGGTGACAAGGATCACTAGTCACTGGGCTAGGAAAAAACATGCTCCTCCAGGAGGGGAAGGCTGAGCTGAGCAGTTTGTCACTGTGGCTAAGCCTCTGCCTCCGTTAGGGCAGCGCTCGTTGTAAAGAATTTGTTACTCATTCTGCGCTCCGATTTTAGGAGTTGGTCCTGAGAAGCCAAAGCCACAGCTAACAGGAAGTCGTTATCAGTATCGGTTGTCCTTTGGGCACACGGATTGCAAGAGAAGATGGCTACAGTACTGCTTCATTTCCTCCACTCGGGAGCGAAGCCAGACTTCAAAGTTCAAAGGCTTCCCTGAGAAAAGCTGAAGTCGCCTTTAAAGTGGAAAGCCTAGGTGATTTAAATGAACAAACCTTCAGGTGGCTCAGAGAAGTAGCTAAGCAACAAGTGAGGCCAGCACCGGGAAGCCCGGCTGCAGCCAGAAGCAGTGACCAGAGAGAGCAAATGGGGTCTGATGACGTCATCTGTCTGAAAAGCCGCTTGTAGCTGCAGGTAGGTGAGTGGGTGTGGCGTGAGAGACCCCGAAGGAGAAGGTCGACCGGTAACAGGATGTGAATGAGGAATGGGAGGGGTGAGGAGGGGCGTGTCAGGAAAAGGGTGACTCTCTTTTTGGTCCTCTGCACGTGAGTTGTTTTCTTTTCCTTTGTGCCATTTAAAATAAAGGCAAAGAAAATTAACTGCTAGAGAGGCCCCGAAGCCACTCTTTAATCCCCAGAAAACTCTTAAATGTTTAAGACTACTGGTCTGGGGCAAAGACCTTCCTAGTTTGGGCTATTCTTGAATAAACCGTGTTTGCAAGCTGGATCAGACTTCTGCCCTAACCGAGGAAGGTAGATGATATAGCTCAGGAAACTCTTCCCCAGCAAACCAAAAGGAAATACTCAATTCTCCTTCCCTCTCCTTCTTCCTTTCTTTCTCTTTCTCCTCCCTCCCCCCCCCTTCTCTCTCTCCTCTCCCCCACCGTTTCTGTCTCCATCTTTGTCCCTGCATTTCTTGTAGGTAGGATAAATTTTGGGTCGAAAGTTTTTGGGTGGGTTAGTGTCCTTACCCCTACACTAGGGTTCCTGCCTGGCTGGCTACAGGAGGTGGCCTTTTCAGTTTCATATCCCCACTGCTTTGAGTCTCAAGGTCACCCCCCTCGACTCCTGGGAGCCTCCCCCTTCCCAGGTCTCTGTCACATCCTCAAGAATCTCCCCACCCCAAGTCCCCTACCAGCTGCAGATTTCCGTTCATTCTCCTGGCCCTCTGGCCCTCTCTCCTGTCTCTCCCAACACCTGATCCTAAACCCACCTCCCATTCCACTCCCCCTCCCCCTTCCCCATCCCTCCACCTGCCTCCTATGACTATTTTATCCCCCGTTCTAAGTGAGATTCGAGCATCCTCTCTTGCGCCTTCCTTCTTGTTTAGCTTCTTTGGGTCTGTAGAATGTAGCGTGGGTATCCTGTACTTTTATGGCTAATATCCACTTATCAGTGAGTACATGCCATGCATGGCCTTTTGGGTCTGGGCTACATGTTTGTGTTTTTAAAGGAATTGGCAAATCCCAAAGGAACCATAGTCCTTGGGACTATTATTTAATATACACATCCTACTTAAAGGCATGCAATCACATATTTGAATATTAAAGGAAAAAAGTCACAGTTAAAAACCAGCCCCTCTCAGAACGGGGTGGGGGGCTTGGGGGGGCGGTCTTCCCTCCGCACTGGTTTTTGGTTGACCTACAGTAAAGACAGTCTTACTGCTTTTTGGCTTTTGGATTAAGTTTTCTGTTTTGTTTTTGCTTTTTTTTTTTTTTTTTGTTCTGTTGTTTGTTGCTATTCTTTGTCTGAGACAGGGTCTTCTGTAACCCAGGCTAGCTTGGAACTCTCCATGTAGCCGAGGATGACTCTGAACATCTGATCCTACTACTTTTCCCTATGTTTCGTTTATAAAGCTGCATACCACAGCAGGTTTTATGAAGTGTTCAGAATGGAACCCCCGGGCTTCTCACCTGCCAGGCAAGCATTCTATCAACAGAGCCTCACCCCTAGCCCCTGGATTATCTTTAAACCAAACCAAACCAAAAACAAAACAAAACTAAGGGTGTGGGTGTTTTAATACAGTTCTTGGTACCTGTGGAGGGCAGAAGAGGGTGTTGGATCCCCTGAAGCTGCCATGTGTGTACCGGGAATCAAACTTGGGTTATTGGGAAGAACAGCCATTTCTCTTAACTATGGACCATCTGTCTAGTCCTTCCTCAAGTGTATTAGATGAAGGTTTAATCTCACAGCCACCTGTGACTCCAGCTCCAGAGAACCCCACACACTCTGTTCTGGACTCACAAAGTACTTGTGCACAGACACCCAGGCACACACCACACACACACACACACACACACACACACACCATTTTTTAAAAAATGGATCTAAAAATATATTTTTTTAAAGTAAAAGGAATTGAGACTCTATTTTACAATTTTTTTTTTTGAAAAAGCCATTAATCCCAGTACTTGGGAGGCAGAGGCAGGCTGATTTCTGAGTTCGAGGCTAGCCTGGTCTACAGAGTGAGTTCCAGGACAGCCAGGGCTACACAGAGAAACCCTGTCTGGAAAAAAACAAAAAGAAAAAAAAAGCTAGAAAGAGCTTTCTGTAGCCTGTTTGGCTCTCAGCTCCCTTCTTAGAGACAAGGTCTCATTATGTAGACCAGGCTGGCTCCAAACTCAGAGCTCCACCTGGCTCTGTCTCCAGAGTGCTGGGACAAAGGTGTGTGCCTCTCTTTTAGAACCTAATTTTGTATCTATTTTGGCAATCCACAAAATCCAATTTACTATTATTTACAAAATGATTTATTGATTCTCCATCCCTAGAAATATAAACTCCTTGCCAAACACATTCACTTTAGTATTTATCCTCTGTACCTAGTATGATGCCTGGTACATGTTAAAGCTATATATGAACTCTCTGCATTAATTATTGAGGGATGGGATATATAGCTCAGTGGCAGAGTGCTTGCTTAGCATGCAAGAGGCCCCAGGTTCAATACCCGGCACCAAAGTTGCACACACATGCACACACACACACTGTGAATTCATTATTAACTCTGGGAATGTAGTCGCAGGCAGGTGACCAGTACTTGATTTTAGTCACTTTGATTTATAGGCAGGTGGTTCTATTTGTTTCCTGTGCAAGGGTTGCCTTTTTGTCGAATGATAACGCCCAAATATTTGTGCTGTGTGCGTTAAGAGCATCAGGCTGACGTGCCAATTGATACCAGATAAAATCATTCATAGTAGACCTTTATTTCTTGTTCTCCTCTTCCTCCTCTTCTTCCTCCTCCTCCTCCTCTTTTTCCTCCTCTTCCTCCTCCTCTTTCTCCTCTTCTTCCTTCTTCTTCTCCCCTCCTCCTCTGCCTCTTCCTTTTCTTCCTTCTTCTTGTTATTTATATATATATCTGTATTTCTGTATATGTGCATGTGCCTAAATAGGTCACCTGGAGCTGGAGTTACAAGCAGTGCTGTGGGTGCTGGGTGCTGGGTGCTGGGAGCTGGGAGTGGAACCTAGCTCCTTTGCAAGAACAGTAAGTACACACTCTTTTCAGCTAAATTGTTTCTCCAGTCTCATTTTTTTTTTTTCTCCTGAGGTAAGGTCTTAATACAAAACGCCCAGGCTGGTCTGGAACTTTTGGCAATCCTCTTGTCTCAGGTCCCCTCAATGGCTGGATTATAAGTGTGAGCCACCACACTCTGCTTGAACCATCCCTTCAAAGCAATGGATGGGCCAAAGTTCCTCCAGCTCCAGTCAAGATAGGGGCTACAGTTGGGGACCACTCAGCTAGCTTTACTCTAGCATGGGCTTCACCCTTGTTTCCAGTAAGTGTCTCTTCAAGGCCCGCTGGCACACAGGAGATGGTTACCATATCAATGGGAGGATCTCTTTGGGATCCAGAGTTTGGTCTAAACTTTTCATCTTGTCCTTAGAAGCTGTCCAGGCATGCCTGCTTATGGATTGTCTGCAATTACCCCTTAAAACAATGCCTATGCCCAAATAAAAAAATAATCAACAATGCCACTGGGCCTGGGCCTGAATAAAAGATTAATCAAGGAGCTCTCTCCTTGTCCTGAGACTTCAAGCCCTGCCCTGACTTGGCCCAGCAATGCCTGGCACATTCCACACCAAAGATGTTTGGATTCAGTGTCTCAAGAAAAATAGCTGTTGGTCACTAAAGCCTGAACCTTAATTGAATTTGTCTTCATGCATTTAGCCTTCTGACTTGCCAGCGTGGGAATGGGGCTGATGTCAGGAGACACACCCCCGAATACCCGATCATTTGACGGGTGAGAGTGGCGTAGTAAAACGTGGAAGCCAGGAGAACATGGAAGTTGGAGATGTCTTGTAGAATTTCTTTTCCATCTTCTTAGCTTTAGACATTCACAAGTGATGTACCATTATCCGTCACCGCAGTATCACCCAGTATCAAGACAGTGACCTAAAGTGAACTATGACACCGTTCTGGAGCAGTTCTGTGGTTTTTGTTTTGGTTTATAAACTCCCTTTTCTTTTTAGGGAACAAGAAGACACGGGAAGGGCGTCCTGGTTTGCTTTCCTGTTCCTGCAATAGACACCTTGACCAGAAGAAGTAACTTGGGGAGGAGAGGACCCTGTTTTCATTTATGTCTTCATAGCTTGTTGGCTAAGCAGGCTGACTGTCCAGTTCAAGCCCCTACTAGCATCCTCTGGCTCTCCTGGAACTACACCAATGGCTCTCCATCCCCAGCCCTGTCCTCTCCTCTCTGGGCCTTCCTGGAACCTCCCTGCTCTCTTACAGATGCTGGTTGCCCAGGTCCCTAACAGCAGCGTTCAGCAAACTGTCATTTCTGAGAACCTAACACACAGCCCCAGGCCTGGTGCCTGGGTCTCCTATTTGTATACCCTTGTTCCCTGCTTTTATAGCTTTGTGGTACTGAACAGGATCTGTCTCTGACTGTCTCTCTCCCTCTCTTCCACTCCTTCCATCTGTCTGTCTGTCCTCTACTCCCAACTTCCTCCAGGGCTTCACTGTATAGCCCTGGCTGGTCTGAAACTTACTACATATACCATACTGGCCTGGAACTCACAGAGATCCTCCTGCCTCTATCTCCTGAATGCTGGGATTAGGACTAGATGTCTTTTACTGCCTGTTTTGTTATCAAAATTGTATTTGAACAGAGCCTCAGCCACTGATATATAGTATTTACCATGACTCACACTGTGGGGCTGTGTGGTCCCTCTGACTGAGATATTCACTGTCTGGACTTATGGATGATGGTGGTAGTGATGGATGAGGAGGAAGAGGGATAGGAAGAGGAGGAAAAGCAGAAGAAATAGAGAGCGGCAGCAGCAGCAGCAGCAGCAGCAAGCAAGCAAGCAAGCAAGCAAAAAACCAACAACTTCCCAGCCCAGTGTAGAGATGAACCCTTTAGGCTGTGAGTCACCAGCCTACATTCTAAGCCCAGATGTGACTCTTATGTCTCTGCCATCCTGGTTATTCACCCATGAGCTCAGACTCGGAGTCTCTCCCAGCTGATTCGGAAAAACACGATCACACCTCGCTAACTGCTTTCAAGTGCTCCCGAGGGTTTCCCTATGCTTGACGTCTTAGGCTATGATCCTAGCAGATCTTTTGTGTTCTTATAAAAAATTAAATACAGAAGCATCTGGGCAGCCACCTTTCCTGTCCTAGGAACAAAGATTCATAGCATCCTGGTTGTCCATGCCAAGCCGAACATGTCGGTTAGTTGAGTCAGAGCAACTCAGGAGGTCTCCCGTGGCAGACTGTGGGGTTGTCTTTGATCTATTCTGGACACTCTGCTGACTCAGTGCTGACAATGGAAGGCCCGCAGATGCAATGCCTGGGAGATCAAATATTTGTATGAGAGACTTAAGATTCCCAGTGGTTCCTGCAGCCTCATGGGAAGGGCCGGGAGGAATTAGAGAATATTTACCAGGAACTGGTGTGGACGCTGACATCTGTTATTGCTGTCTGCAGCGGGGAGATGGCCAGACAGCAGTTCCTGGGAAGTTCTGTGAAGCCATTAGGTAGTCACAAGTTTAATTTGAGCCAGACATACAAGGCTGGCAAGGAGCAGAAGATCCTGGCCTGCAAGAGATGCCTGTGGGCTCGGAGGAAGGTAGAACAGAAAGCAATTTAAATGAGGTAGGCAGCCCACATTTGGAAAATGGACATCCATTGTAAAGACGATTTTTAGTCGGGATATTGCCAGTGTTTCAGGAGCCAAAGGGGAAGTGCAAGAAAGGTCGGGTTGCTGAACCCCTTGGGAATCTTGTTATCATGAGGATTGCTAGGGAATCCAGAAATGTTTCCCAGGAAAAGAGATGACCACAGGGAAGCAAGCTCGCTGACAGGCCTTCTCCATGGAAGGAACTGCCTTGACTTTTTAATTATTGTCATGATGATGATGGTGATGATGATGATGATAATGGTGATGATGATGATGATGATATGGTGCTGGGTTCGGATCTGGGACCTCATGAGTATTTGGCAAGCTCCTGACTTATATCTCCAGTCCTAATCTCACTGCCCCTCTTACAAGGAGGAAAATAAATTTAAGGGATTCACCATCAGATGATCAACCCTACTCACACATTTCTTCCACCCTCTCCTGCCTGACCCAGGTCTACTGTCTCGGAAGAGGCCATCCTTAGATTTTGTGTTTGTTCTCCATAGTGCTGCTTTTCTGGTGATGGCTGACGAATGCTGGGAGCTAGTGCACTGGATTCTCTTTTCGGGGAGAATGGAATCTGTCTCAAGGATTGCCAGTCTCTCTGTCTTTGTGTGGCTGAGGCTGCAGTGTGTAAATCTGGGCCAGCGGGGGAGATGCGGGCAGTCACCAAGACAACGCTGTGGCAGAGAGTTGGTCCGTAGTGCAGGAAGGACACAAAGGGATAAAGAGAGGAAGAGTGAGAAGCAGGGACCTGTGAAGTGGATCTTTTTTTTTTCTTTTTTTTTTGGTTGCTGGGAATTGAATTCAGGACCTCTGGAAGAGCAGTCAGTGGTCTTAACCACTGAGCCATCTCCCCAGCCCCGAAGTGGATCTTTTTAAATCTGTTTCCTTGCTTTGGTTCTTCCTCAGGTGTAGGATATTTCCTGCTACGTTGTATTGTATTTGCAGTGGAGCTCGGTGATTGGGCAGTAGAAGAGGTAGGTGGAGTGAGGAGTTGGGACGAAAAGGAAGGGGAGGGGGGGAAGGAGAGAGGAAGCAACAAGGGGGAAGAACCATGGATCTCTAGCAGTCCCGGGTAGCAGTTTCTATCAAAAGGTTAGATACTGGGTAACAATTCTGACTGGTTGGGCATCTTGTGTATTGAGCATTTCCAATTGTATAAATCCATAGGATAATCTTTAAGCATTAAGGGTCTGCATTCTGCTGGGCGGTGGTGGCACACGCCTTTAATCCCAGCACTTGGGAGGCAGAGGCAGGTAGATTTCTGAGTTTGAGTCCAGCCTGGTCTACAGAGTGAGTTCCAGGACAGCCAGGGCTACACAGAGAAACCCTGTGTCGAAAAACCAGACACTCCCCCCCGCCCCCTGCCAAAAAAAGTCTTCATTCTACCGGGTGCCGCCGGCATGGCGAATATTGTCAGGGGCTCAGCTGAGCTTTGTGCAGAGCCAGCCACCATGCTGGCATCTCGTGGGTGCCAGGGCCGGTGTTTTTAGATAGCCCGAGCCGTGGTCAGAGCCAAAGCAGTGGGGAAATGTCAGCTACCGGGGAACAAGCTGGAGTGAGGGCCGTAACATTCAGGTCTCACTGTATTCCTGAAACTGAGCCTTATGAGTTATATAATTCCTGCATCTGCTCATTTCACTGGGTGTCATCTTGTGCAACCCAGTGGATATTGACTGTCTCAGGGGCTGAAGAGATGGCTCAGTGGTTAGGAGCACTTGCTGCTCTTCCAGAGGACCAGAGTTCAGTTCCTGTAAGCTTAGATCTTTTTCAAAACATACTTTATTTAGAGTTTTTAAATGTTTCAACCTCCCTTCTAATCCGCCGACCAGAGGTGAGGAAAAAGGTTAATAGGAAAGGGGGTTGGGACCTGTTTAGAAGTAGATCCTTGGGACGACTCCAGTCTTCGTTGTCAGGATACCAGCAGTCCAGTTCAATACCAAACACGAATCAGCAGTGACAGCATGATCCAGCGGAAACAGCAAGGCTCTGTGGAATGGACAGGAGTCAGCGGAAGTGGACAGAATCACCATACATACCTCGAGAAGTTCTTGGTGCATTTCTGTCTTCAGACTGAAGACCAGCAAAGCGTTGCATGACACAGGGATGCAGGAGCGTCCTTTCACTGTCTCTGGGTTCCATTTATAGTCTTTCGAAGCACCGCGTGTCCTCTCAAGTGTCTGTTTTCAGCAAAACATCACATGCTCTCTCAAAAGACGGCTTCCAGAAAAGCATCACGTGACACAACTGAGTCGTTAAAGAAACCAGAAATTTCTACTTCATATCCCCCTTTCTGCTTTTTTTTAAAATGTCTTTTTCTCTAATATTAACAATTTACAGATAATAGATATAATTATGAGAACCATGAAATTAGAACTTTACGTCACAGTTTAAATAAACTGCATATAGCCGGGAGGTGGTGGCGCACGCCTTTAATCCCAGCACTTGGGAGGCAGAGGCAGGCAGATTTCTGAGTTCGAGGCCAGCCTGGTCTACAGAGTGAGTTTCAGGACAGCCAGGGCTACACAGAGAAACCCTGTCTCGAAAAAAACAGAAAAAAAAAAAAAGCTGCTTATATACAATATGTAAATAATAGTCAAACAAAACAACCTTACGTTTCTATCAAGATATGTTAATCTATGCCAAAGTAAAATCTTTAAGACTAGTATTTTTATTTGTTATATTTATTCATTTGTTATTATTATTCCCTTTCCCCCTCCTCCCCCCCATTATTAGATAGAGGAGAGAGATGCCTGATTTAAACTTTATTTTGTTTCCTCTCTGATCATAACCAATAACAACCAACCACTCTAGACGATAACAACCATAACACATCAAACGACCAAAAACATCCATCCCATCTTTTGGGAATTGGGAGGTCATGTCTTAAAATTACTTGTCTGGAGACAAAGATATCTTCTGGGTACCCTATGAAAATCAAGATATTGGCCAAATCCCAGGAAAGCTGGCTGTATTTTTTTCTGTCCAGTCCCTGTGCTGTCTGGTCAGTGTCTGTGTTGTCTGTCAAGTCTCTGTGTGATCACCAGTTGGGCTTGACCTTTTGAAGTTGATGTGCGTGCATATTTTGGAGAGATCAGTGGCTGACATAGCCTATGAGAGTGAATCATTTGGGCTATTTGCTTTGTGAAGACATCCATGTCTCAGCTGATAAGAGGTTTTCCCTGGTCAGATCAGATCTAATCCTTATAAATTTTATTGGGAGCCATAGTTTTTTATTCCTTGGAGATATATAAGTATAACCACCTCCCTATCCTAAAACTACTGCATGCATCCTAACATCAATGCATCCTTACAGTATATTGGTTGGCTTAATTCCTCAGGGTGTTTGTTTGTTTGGTTGGTTTTTTTGTTTTTTTGTTTTTTGTTTTTTTTTGAGACAGGGTTTTTCTGTGTAGTCCTGACTGTCCTGGAACTCACTCTGTAGACCAGGCTGGCCTCGAACTCAGAAATGCGCCTGCCTCTGCCTCCCAAGTGCTGAGATTAAAGGCGTGTGTGCCACCACCATCCGGCAGTTTGTTTTTGATAACCCAGAGTCTCTCTGCTGCTGTTGTTCCTTCTTCACCAACATTAAGTAAATTTAGAGTTAACAAGGCATTATTTAGTCTGGCCCTGGGGGATTTTACTCTTCCTTTTTGTTTAATAAGCATCTCTTTAAGATACAACTGGCTCTTTCTACAATTGTTTTTCCTGTGGGATTGTGTGCTATCCCAGTAATACATTTCATATTGTAATATGCAAAGAATTTCTTCATCTTCTTGGATATATATATGTGAGAACATTATGAATCTTAATTTGTGCAGATATCCTCATAAGTTCCAATCATAACAGCCTGTAATTTCAACTCCAGGGGATGTGGTGCCCTCCTGTGGTCTCAGGGTTCCAGCACACATGTACGCATATACACAGAAGGACACACATGACACATTAATTAAAAATGAATTCTTGGATATATCAGAGAATAGGAGAGAATCTCTCAGTATACAAAGGCATGAGAGTAAATGGTGTGCACCACTGGGTATTGCTTCAGGAAGTGGGGTGGCAAGCAGAAGGACAGTGGGTAAAGAAGGGGGGGGCAAGTAGAACATCAGTGAGTAACCAAGAGGCACAGGGGAAGAGTTTGGCCATTTCCTAACACTGGGCCCTTGAGAGAGAGAGTTCTCAACTGCAACCCAGCCCATTCCTTATGCAAAGTGGGGGGATCAGTAGACCACAGAGCTCTGAGGACAAAAATCACCAGATGCATTAGCTGTCTACACTGTTAGAGTGTTCTGGGTAGGAGTATAGTTCAGTCGTAGAGTATGCATTTCCAGGTTCAGTGCTCTAGGGCTTATCCCGAAAATGAAAGAACAGGAGTAGGGTGGGGGGAAGGGGAGGGAAGAAAAGTGTGTGTGTGTGTGTAATGGCCGTAATGTAGGAATATGGAAAGAATGGCTTCAAGATTAACAGATGGTAGTGCAAGCCATTTGACAAAGACTAAAACCCTTCTCCGATTGGGCTCTTTGTAACAAACAGAGTAAGTCTGCTCTGTCTAACCGTGGGGGAAGGTAGCTGCTGTAAAAATGATCTTCTGAAGGTCATGTGACTCAGGCTCCAGTGCTTTTGAGTGTCTGCCTCTCCCGCAGCACTTCCCCTTTCTTCATAAGCCATTTCTGTTTCTGTCACTAACCGCACGCCTCTAGTGTAGCTCTCTCCCCTGCAACATGAGAACCTGGATATTTGTGCCTGTGTCCCCCAGACTCTGGTCTGTAGTGGAGCAGAGGAAGGAAGAATGAGAAAGAAGAAAAGGAATTGACCGAAACTTAGGGTTTTCTAGAGGTCAGAGTGGGCCTCACTGGGCTGTGTTCAAGGCCTGGGGCTGATGTCTATCAGATGTTGGGGGGAAGCTGCCTCACCTCCATTCCCAGCTCTAGACTTCTCTGGTTGTCTCCATGTCTGGCCCCTTTTCCCACCTTAACCTCTGTATCCATGGATCTCTGACTCTGTTTCCCCTGGAGCTGTGGAGGCATTCACTGGGAGCCTGTGATTATGCCAGGCCCACTTGGGGTGTTATGATCCTATCAGAAACTAGGTGACTTATAAAGAATCAAAACAAATAGCCGGGTGGTGGTGGCGCACGCCTTTAATCCCAGCATTTGGGAGGCAAAGGCTGGTTTCTGAGTTCATGAGTTCGAGGCTAGCCTGGTCTACAGAGTGAGTTCCAGGACAGCCAGGGCTACACAGAGAAACCCTGTCTCGAAAAACCAACCAACCAACCAACCAAACAAACAAACAAACAAAAAAAGAATCAAAATAAATTTATTGGGCTCATAGATCTGGGACTGGGAGGTTCAAAGACATAGAATGACACCCAGTGAGGTGAGGGTCTCCCTGCTTTCTCATGCCATGGTGGAAGAAGAGAGGGCCAGTAGGGATTCGAGATAGCAAAAAAAAAAAAAAAAGCAAGATGCTGCTCACTTAAAAAAATTTAGGCTGAATGTGAGTGGCCCACACCTTTAAACCTAGTGCTAGGGAGGCTGTGGCAGGTGGGTCTCTGAGTTTCGGGCTAGCCTGGTCTACATTGTGAGTATGAAGTTAAACAAGGGTATATAGTGAGACCCTTAATAATACACACACACACACAGACACACACACACACACCCCTCCCAAGTGCCGGGATTATGGCAAGCGGCAGCTCACTCAATTTGTTTCTGACCTTCTGATAGGATGGTTGTGACAATACGACAATGTGGTGATTCCTAACTTAGCAGAGAGATCAACAAGCAGGAGTGCACACAGAGATGGGCCTCTGTTAGGAACAGAAGATGGACACCAGATAATGAGTTTCTAGTTAAAACTAGTCCATGTCAGGACTCTGGGCTGGAGCCAGCCTTACTGCAGAGCTTCATGTATCCTAGAGCAAAGCTGGACGTGCTGACCAGGAAACAGCTGGGCTCTGCCCTGGGCTGCAGGATTGACCTGTGTGAGCTTCTCATTCATGATCAAGGTCAGCTTTCTAGAGTGGACTCCTGCACTGTCCAAATGGCAACACAGACTGGGTGGGGCTCAGGAGGCTGGATGCTGATTTCAGAATGCTCACCCGTTCGTAGAAGGTTGTTTTCCTTTTCTTCTTTTAAATGTTTATAGGAGTGTGTCTCTGTGTGGGTGTATTTGCACATGTGCTTTGTCCTTGAAGTATGGAAGCGTTAATGGAGGTAGTTGCAGGCGGTTATGAACGACCTGATGTCGGTGTTGGGACATAACCTAGGATCCTCTGAGAGAGCAACAAATGCTTTTAACCACTGGGGAGTTTCCCAGCCCCATCCTGGAATCAGATGGCACCTGTCATCTCTGGTTTATCTGGTTATTTCAGGTTATTTCAAAGAATGAGGTGAAGGAGACAGTTCAACTCCTTGCTAACAGAGTTTTCCTAGCTTCTCTCTGGATACATCTGAACAGGAGACAAATATATAATTAAAACTGATTTACAATATTTATATTTTGATAGTAGTATTATTATTATTTTGTTTTGTGATGAGAGAGAGAGAGAGACAGAGAGAGAGAGAGAGAGAGAGAGAGAGAGAGAGAGAGAGAGAGAGAGAGAGACTCTTTCTACACAGGCCTAGCTGCTAACTGACTTCAGAGTCATGGTCAACAGTGCTGAGCAAGTGTAAGCCAAACAAACCCTTTCCCCCAAGTTGCTTGAGTCACGGTGTTTCATCATAGGAGTAGTAATCCTGACTAAGGCAGGCTGGGGTTACCAATTATCTGTTTTTAAAATCTTTTTTTTTTTTTAATGCTGTAACACCCTATCTTAAAATACCAGCAATAAATTCCTGTATTATTCTATTTGGTGTGACAACCTTAGGCTCATACATTCTATAGCAGGGATCTGGATTCTTTTCCATTGCGGGTATATGTCACATGTGGTTTACCCGTCCATCTAATGATGGATAAGTAGTCTAGTCCTCCATGTTTGGAATCTTACACATGGTGTTACAGTAAACATCGGAGTACAAAAGACTGCGGTTTTTGTTTGGTTTTCGGTTTTTCGAGACAAGGCTTCTCTGTCTAGTCCTGGCTGTCTTGGAACTCTCTTTGTACAGGCTGGCCTCAAACTCAGAGATCCACCTGCCTCTGCCTCCCAAGTGCTGGGATTAAAGGCGTGTCCCACCACTCCCAGCTATAAGTATCTGTTTGAGTCTCAGCTTTCCATTCGTTTGGGCATATAACTAGCAAAATTAATAGATCATAAGGTCCTGCTATTATTAACCATTAGTTCATCAACCATTTCAGTGTATGCTAAAAAAAAAAATCACTCAGGGGAACATGTTGCATTTGTACACTGTATCTGAAGGAAGGAAGGGTTTCATCTGAGTGTGAATTTAAGGGGTGTACAAGATAAGGAAGTTATGCAGCCATGGTGATGGCAAAGCCTGGATCACTGGAGAAAGGCTGAACTCACAGTTTGCAGAATTTGAGTTGCCCACAACCTACAGCAGGAACAAGAAAGAGCAAGACTATCGGGTCACAAGGAGGAGGTACATCAAAAGGTGAAGCCACTGTCTATGTTGTCCATTTCAGGGATCTTAGTGTGTGGTGAAGCCACTGTCTGTGTTGTTTGTTTCAGGGGTCTTAGTGTGTGGTGAAGTGGTGCTTGCAATAATAATCTTTGTGTTGCCGTGTTTGAGTCTGGAAATTCAGGTCAAACAAGTGTGTGCTTCCTATGGGTTTTACGTTGTTTGTTTATTGAGACAGAATCTCATGTGGTCCAGGACGGCTTCATATTCTCTGTAAGAGTGCTAGAGAGGTGTCTCAGCAGGTAAGAGCATCTGCTGCTCTTGCTGAGGACTTGAGTTTGGGTCCCAGAACCCATGATGGGTGGCTCACAGCCACTTGTAATTCTAGCTCTGGTGGATCCAATGTCTCTAGCCTTAGGGCATATCTATAGTCATCTCTGTCTCTCTCTCTCTCTCTCTCTCTCTCTCTCTCTCTCTCTCTCACACACACACACACACACACACACACACACTTACAAAAGCAACAACGACAACAACAAAACTGTATAGCGGAAGCAGGCCTTGAACTCCTAATTCTGCTGTTCTTACCTCCCTGAGTGCTGCCATTATGGGTATGTGCTACCATACCCAACTAATATGACATTGCTGTTGGGTTGTTGTTGTTTAGATAAAGTTTTATGTAGCCCAGGATGATCCACATATGTATCCAGGGATAAAGTTTATATGTATCCAGAGATAATGCCCTTAAACTTCTGATCCTCTGCTTCCACCTCCTAAGTGCTGGGATTTTAGGCATGGACTACCATGCCTGCTTTATGTGGTGCCAGGAATGGATCCCAGGTCTCGAGCATGCTAGACAAGTGCTCTCTGAACTGAATCCCAGCCTCTAGCACGGGCTTCTTCATAGTCCAAGTCTGTTTCTGTTCTATGCCTCCTTTTCCCCTTTGTGCTCCAGAACACCGGTTAGGTTACTCGTGGGTCCTCAGCGGCGAAGTCCTTACTCCACACTTTGTGCTGTGAGGAGCTTGCAGACACAATTGCTGTGTTTCTCAGTGTAATGTTATGCTAACCAGAGCAATCATGGGTTACGTTTGCTTTTATCTCCTCCACCCTTGTCACACAACAGAGAAGCAAAGGTAAGCTGTTGAGGTTTTTATTGTTTTCGTAGAGTTTTGTTCCCATAATCCTTGAAAATCTTTTAACTGAATCTAGTATTTAGTTTTCTGTGTTTGGTGTTTTCCCCGCAGTTTGTGTGAGCCACATGAATGGAGCGCCAGAGGAAGCCAGAAAGGGAGCATCAAATCCCCTGTGAGCTGCCATGCGGGTGCTGGGAACGGAGCCTGGGTCCTCTGGAAGAACAGTCAGTGTTCTTAACCAGTGATTGAAAATTTGTTAAGGATCTCACTATGTAGCTCTGGGTGTCCTGGAACTCACTATGTAGACCAGGCTAGCCTCTAACTCACAGAGTTAGAGTTAGAGTGCCTCTGCCTCTGAGTGCTGGGATTACAGGTGTGAACCAATTTGCCTGGCCAGTATTTGAAGATCTTTAAGGAAAGGATCAAACTTTGTGTTCTCTCTCTCTCTCTCTCTCTCTCTCTCTCTCTCTCTCTCTCTCTCATCATCTGTCTGTCTTTCTTTCTATTCAACTGTGGTATTGTTTTCTTTCTTTCTTTCTGAGAAAGAATTCTAAGGTAGTATAATAAGAATGAAAATGTTTCTATGTTTTAGTTAACAAAGTAGAATTTATTCACAATTAATGTAATTTTAAAAATTATGAGCCGGGCAGTGGTGGCACACGCCTTTAATCCCAGCACTTGGGAGGCAGAGGCAGGTGGATTTCTGAGTTCGAGAGTTTGAGGCTAGCCTGGTCTACAGAGTGAGTTCCAGGACAGCAAGGGCTACACAGAGAAACGCTGTCTCGAAAAAACCAAACCAAAAAAAAAAAAAAAGATATTAAAAAAAATTATGGTGGACATAGTGGGTCATGACTGAAATATCCTCTGCTCTGGAGAGGGTATGAATGCCACAGTCCCAAGAGGGTCAGGGAGGGTGTTTTGAAGAAGAAGGCATGGCTCTTCCTCCTGTTGGTTCCTGCTCTTGGTTTTGCTGTTGTCAATGGGCAAGAGAAAAGAGACAAGAAGTTGGAGGTATCCTGAGGAGACGAAGATTGGGCTTGCTCTAAGGAACTCAATGCCCCTAGTTATGAGGAAGTAGTTTAAAGAGGTCTATGACCCTTTTTCCCCTCTAACCTTCTTTTGCTCCTACTTGATGTTGGGTTGTAAGAAGGGATAAAGAATGGAAGGGAGGTAGCGATAAAAGAACCCAAATAAAATAGCTAAAAAAAAAATAGTACCAATACTCCATGACCAACGAAATTTTTAAGAGAATTGAATTGAGCTCAGAGTTTCAGAGAGATTAGCATATAGAGGGAGAGCAAAGGCAGCATCGTGGGATAGCTGAGAGCCCAGAGAACACGCTAAGAATGTAGTCAGTCCTTCAGAACCTCAAACCCTCCCCCAGTGACACACCTCCTTCAATAAGGCCACACCTCCTCAACCTCCCCAAACAGTTCCACAAACTATAGACCAAGCATTCAAACATGAGCCTGTGGGGGCCATTCTTTTCTTTTTTCTTTTTTCTTTTTTCTTTCTTTCTTTCTTTCTTTTTTTTTTTTTGGTTTTTCGAGACAGGGTTTCTCTATGGAGCCCTGGCTGTCCTGGAACTCACTCTGTAGACCAGGCTGGCCTCGAACTCAGAAATCCGCCTGCCTCTGCCTCCCAAGTGCTGGGATTAAAGGCGTGTGCCACCACCACCTGGCAAGGGGCCATTCTTATTCAAACCCTGCTTTCTCCTCCTCATCTGATTTCTGGGAGAAAAGTCAGATTGAGTTGATTTAGAGAAGACACTGCATTCTAAACCAGGGCAAGAAATATACATATATGATATTTATATTATATATAATCAAAGATATTTCTGTGTCTATATGACCCCACACATACCTAGCACAGAAGATCCGTGCTCCATGGACCCTATCTGCTTCCCGGTTCAAGGGATTAATTTAAGGTTTTCACCTCAAGGTTTTTCCTTCTTCCTGGTCACGACTGAGCTCTGAGTGGTTTTCTCTGTGAGGGATTCACAGGCTCTGAGTGGCCCGATGAGCCTGATGAGCATCCCAACTCACAACTTCCTGTGTGGGATCTGACTTCCCCAGAAGGCCCCCACGGACCTCCTTTTCTTCCTGCTGACTCAGGGAGGTGTTATGCTTCGCCCTCCACCACCAGCGTCCCAGGAGAGGAAAGCTGGACTCAGCAAAGCCGAGTCCTGAGGCTCTGCGGGGTGAGATGCTTGTTTGTGGACCAGCTGGGGATGTTCGCAGCGGTTCCCTTGTGAGTGTCATTGGAGTCCCCTGCTTTCTGTGGTAACAGGGTCAGGTGGGGACATACCTAAGGCTTCCGAGCTCTCTGAGGGCCCGAGTCCCCAGTACCAGGAGTGCCTTACACGGAGTCCCACTGAGCCGCAAGCCTGCAGGGAGACTGTTGTTCTTCCAAACCTTCCTAAGAAAGCTTCTGGGATCCCAACTTTAATATGCGTCTATTATAATTAATTGGGGTTCAATTTGCATATAATAAATTGCAAAGGCCACAATAAGTTTTATGAGTTTCAACAAAAGTCTAAATTTGTATAATCACTGTCCCATTGCCGAAGAACGTTTCAGCAGAACGTTTGGAATTAGGCAAAAAGCTCACTTTGATGTCTGGCTTCTTTCAATATTTTTGAGACTTATCTCTTTCTTTTAAAATTTTTTCCTTAAAATTTCTTTCAAGGCAGGTTTTTTGTTTTTTTTCTTTCTTTCTTTCTTTTTTATCTAGCCCTAAGTTGTCCTGGAACTCTCTCTGTAGACCAGGCTGGCCTCAAACTCAGAGATGCCCCTGCCCCCTGCCCCCTGCCCCCTGCCCCCTGCCCCCGGCCCCCGCCCCCCCCCCCCCTGGGATTAAAGGCATGTGCCACCAGGCCTAGCCTGATTTCTTTCTTAAGGAGGAGAATCAGATCCCTTGGGACTGGAGTTGCAGGCCATTGTGAGCTGCCGTGTAGATTTTGGGAACAGAAAGAATTTAGATCACCCAGCAGAGCCCTGTGTTCTTAACTACTGAGCCATTTCTCCAGCATGATCTTTGTTTTGTTTTTGTGAAACAGGGTGGACAACAGACAAGTAAAGTCTCAAGTTCCTCATCCTCCTGCCTCCACTTTTTCAGTACTTTGATGCCAGGGGTCCACCCCACACTGTATACTCTCCACAAGGCTGTTGGATATCTTACTGTAAACAGGCAAGTGCTCTGAGCCTTAGTGTTTTCCTGGTCACCAGACTGTGAGGTCACGTGTTTCATGCCAGCCCTTCCCATCATTTCCCACCGGCTCCTGCTCTGGTGGCAGAGGCCAGCTGGTTCTCTGGGCCCCACACACTCCTGACACACACTTTGTTTTGTACTGTGTTGTTCCAACTGTCCACAACCCGTTTTCTCACTTCTTCCAGTCCTGACTGAGAGGCTGCAACTTTACACAAATCTTTCTGGACCCTTAGGATTGAAAAAGCAGATTCCCCCCCCCCCCTCTTCCCCTCACCTTGTCCCATTTGCTCATACTGTATTTTCTCTGTAATAGCTCAGCCTCTGCTTGCGTCTTTAAATGCTTTATGGAGATGTACACCATACCACCCCATGCCCACACAGCAAACCATTCTGTTTCCAGTTTACTCACAGTTGCATAAACCAGACCACAGTCAATCTTAGATCGTTGTATCACCTTAAAGAGAAACCCCAAACCCGTCAGACATTACGTCTTTCTCCTTGTCTCCCAGCCTTCAGTGTGCAATTACCTAATTTCTTCTTCTGTACATCGGTCAATTTAGGACATTCTATGTAAATGTCATAATCCAGGAACTGGGTCTTTGGCCTGACTATGTTCAATTGAGGTAGTGTTTTTAAGCTTTAACCTTGTTTTGGTGTGTACTGATTATTCATCCCATTGATTGATTGGCTTGTTCAGACAGACTGTTGTGTAGTCTGGGCTGGCCTCAAACTCTCTATGCAACCAAGAATGACCTTTGTCCTAGTCAGGTTATTTTCTTTGTCAACTTGACATGAGCTAGAGTCATCCAGGAAGAAGAAACTTTAATTGAAGGATTACCTCTGTCAGCTTGACTGGTAGACAAACCTGTGGGGCATTTCCTTGATTAGTGATTGATGTGTGATGGTCCAGCCCACTGTGGGCGGTGCCACCCTTAGGAAACCTAGGTAGGCACTCCTGCCTATAAGAAAGCAGACTGCAAACACTCTTTACTTACTCCCAGTCCCATCATCCACCGCTCCTCCCTCCATTCATTGGCCAATTCTAGAATTCTACATAAATGTAACAACACAGTATCTGGGCCTCTGGCTTGGCTTTGCCCAGCTGATGCAGTGTTCTCAGATTTTAACCTTGTTATCTCTTGTGAGCACAGACAGCTTTTCATTCTCCCTCACCGTGCATCTGCCACGGGCACTGGGTGGTTTCTGTCTCCTGACAGTTCTCAGTAATGATGCTGTCCCACGGACCCACAAACCCTTCTATGCTTTCGTTTCTTGTGAGGATTTAGATATGAGTGGATTTCCTAGGAGGTATGGTTTATTGGTTTGCTCTTTTTCTGTTGTTATGAAATACTGTCTTAGGGTTTTATTGCTGTGAAGAGACACCATGACCAAGGTAATTCTTACAAAGGAAAACATTTAATTTGGGGATTACAGTTTCAGAGGTTCAGTCCATTATCGTCACGGCAGGAAGCATGGCAGCGTGCAGGCAGGCATGGTGCTGGAGAAGGAGCGGAGAGTTCTACATCTTGATACAAAGGCAGCAGAAGGAGACTGTAGCTTGAGCACAGGAGACCTCAAAGTCCACCCTCTCAGTGACACACTTCCTCTAATGAGACCACACCCACTCCAACAAGGCCACGCCTCCCAACAGTGCCACTCCCTATGGGCCAAGCATTTAAACATAGTAGTTTATAGGGGCCGTACCTATTCAAACACCACAAATACCCAAGTCAGGCTACTGCTATGAAAAAGTTTGTTTGGCTCACAGTTTTGAAATTTCAAGAGCGTGGAACCAACACTGGATTGGCTCCAGTAGGGTTGTTTTGTGGTGCAAGCACAGAATGAGGAAGAGGTCCTACTGCCCGTTGGAAGCCACAGAGAGGCTGGTGTCTCACAGCCCTTTCTGAGGGGCACACACCGATGGGCTCCATTAGGATTCGCCTTGTTTTTTTGACACTGGATTTTTTTTAAGTGGTGATTTTATTTGCATTTCAAATGTTATCCCCTTTCCTGGTTTCCCTTCCGTAATCCCCCTATCCCATCCTCCCTCCCCTTGCTTCTATGAGGGTACTCCCCTACCCACCTACCCACTCCCACCTCACCACCCTGGCATTCCCTTACACTGGGGCATCGAGCCTTCACACGACCAAGGACCTCTCCTCCCATTGATGCCCGACAAGGCCATCCTCTGCTACATATGCAGCTGGAGCCATGGGACCCTCCATGTGAACTCTCTGGTTGTTAGTTTAGTCCCTGGGAGCTCTGGGGGGTCTGGTTGGTTGATATTGTTCTTCCTATGGGGTTGCAAACCCCTTCAGCTCCTTCAGTCCTTCCCCTAACTCCCTATTTGGGATCCCCGTGCTCAGTCTGATGGTTGGCTGCAAACATCCCCATCTGTATTGGCCAGGCTCTGGCAGAGCCTCTCAGGGGTTAGCTGTATCAGGCTCCTGTTGGCGTCAGCAATAGTGTTTGGGTTTGGTGCCTGCAGGTGGGATGGATCCCTAGACGGGGCAGTCTTTACAGCCTCGCTTCTGACAGGTTATTTCTCTGCTGCTGATGAAACGAACCATTTCAAGACAGATTAGATTATACTAAAGGCAGGTTTATTGGGAAGCTGCTCTCTGGTGGGCTAGTTCACTGGTCCCAAGGACGGAGGCCATGGAAGTCACCGTGGGGGATCGGGGTTGGGGAATGGGATAGGGAGAGAGAGAGAGAGAGAGAGAGAGAGAGAAAGAGAGAGAAAGAGAGAGAGAGAGAGAGAGAGAGAGAGCGGGCATGCACCACAGAGAGAGAAGAAGAGCAGAAGGGGTAGTGGGAAGAAAGGGGGGGTGGAGAAATGTTTGGATTATATAGGGAGGAGCCCCTGGGGAAGGGCACCCCAGCCCCTGGGCTGGGAAGTTCAAGCTTGGGGGCAGGGTATGCCAGGTAGGGACTGAGGGATGCTGGGAGAACCTGGAGGCCGGGTCTGCTTTAGTATGTAATATATGTACCTTAGTCCCTTGTCCCGGGGTCCAAAACCAAACGGCTTCCTTCGGCTACTATCTGAGGACCAGACTTCTAGTACAGGATGTCACAATGGCTGATGACTTCAAATATAGACAGAGATATCTCATCTACAGTTTATTTAGATAGTTTTCTGTCAGGAGCCGCGTTCGCCATTGCAACATGGCGCCGGTTTCCTGCTTCCTGGTTCTTCTTGCGAGCCTTGCTTGATTGTGCGCCTGCGCAAGGCGCGAAAACCAGTATGCTAATTTGGCGATATCATAAGAGCCAATGAGTGTGTGGCACGTCTCCTAAGGCTCTATATAAGCCACAGGTTTTTGGGGCTTGGGGTCCCTCGCCTCACTGCCATCTAAAAGAGCTGTAACAATAAACTGCTGTCAGAAGAATCCTGAGTGTGGCGTTCTCCTTATCGGCGAGGCTGCGTGCCGCAGTTTTCCTGTTTCTAACGTTTAGCTTTTCTGAACAATAATACGTGACATAGATCGACAGCTGTGTGTGTGTGATCTTGTTTTATACAGATCTATTTACCCATAAGTGTCTGTTCACAGCTTTTACACAGATGTGATTGTCAGCACATACATGCTGTGGTGACTCTCTTGGTTGTGGAGTGATACACTCCGGCTGCCTTTCAAGCTGACTTCTTGCGTTGACTCATTCTTTATAAGGCTCTGTGCTATTCCACAGAAAGGACATCCATAATTTAATTCAACTACTCTCCTGTTGTGCGGCATTCAGGGGGCTTCCAGATTTGAACCATAAAATAAAAATAAGATCCATGCAGATGGATGAAGGCAGTTCCTTCTGGTTGGTGAAGAGAGCTGAGCAGGGGTAGAAGGTGGGGTTAGAAACCAGCAAGAGTCCTCTGCAGAGCCTTGGGTTACCGCTGCATCTGCTTGGTCCCGGGAGGCTCCAGATGGTTCCACGGAGGGGCCAAGACAGCCTGGGTGGCCTGAGAAGGTTTGGTGGGCTTCAGGAAGTACCAGTTAGCCAGTGTGGAAAGCTTCCCCACACTCTGGCCACCAGTATAGTCATTCTGGTCAGAGTTGTCAAACACTGGCCCTGCTTCAGGGTGTCCACCCATTTCTACCCCTGGAATTCATGGCTGTGAACACTTTCAGTTTTAAAGAGCCTCTTACAGACTTTTCTTGGAATTTTTTTTTTTTATGGAGAATAAAAGCAATAGATGATATTTGTGAGGTAATTCTCTGTGCTAGGGTTTTTGCACCTGACGCCTGCGGTCCTTAAGGAACATTCTTCATACACATTTTACAGCCTGAGAAATAGACTCAGATACTCAATCATGATCCAGGTTCACACAGCAGATCGGGGGTTCAAAGCCAGTTCCCTTAGCCCAGCATCCCCTCCCTCCTGGGTTCCTTTCAATTTTAATGAAAGTGTAGATGCTGCTGGAACCCACAGGCCACACCCCCAGGGCCCAGTACAGGTGTACATACATTGACACAAAGACACTTGGAAGTAGTTGGAGACAAGAAGCTGCCATGGAAACCAATCATGGCAAAAAGACTCAACACCAAAGTGAATGTGAAGTTCAAGACCACTGTAGTCAAGAGTTAGGAGACAGGATTGGGTGGCACACACCTTTAACCTCAGTACTCAGGAGGCAAAGGTAGGAAAACTTCTGTGAGTTCAAGACCAGTCTGGGCTCTACTGAGAGTTCGGGTTAGCAAGAGATACATAGAGAGAACTTGTCTTAAGTAAATAAATACATAAAAATTTAAAAAAGAATTCATGATACAGGGCTGGGGAGCCCGCTCAGATTGCTCACTTACTGCGTATGCAAATGGACTTGAGTTTTGAACCTCTGCACCCATGTGAAATAGCCAGATGTGGTAGTGTGAACCTAAACCCTGGCACTAGGGTAGGAGACAGAGACAGGCTCACTGGGGCTTGCTGGTCACAAGCCTAGCAGACAAACGCACGTGCTTTAGGTTCAGGAGAGGCCCAGTCCAGATCAAGAAAAAAAACACCTGACATCTTTCTCTGACCTCCATCTGTACAGAAGCACTGCAACCTCCACCCCCACCTCCCCGACATGCACACCAGTCCCCCAGAAGAACACACAGGAGGAAGGACACTTATGACCATCCGCTGTACCACTGAGCCCTTTCCTGGGCCGTGAGCTCTCCATCAGTAAAAATGGGATCCATGATACTGTTAGTCACCCGCTCAGCCAGGCTGGCTGCCAGCGAGCTCTCAGGATCCTCCTCTCTTTGTCTCCCAAGTGCTGGGATTACAAAAGAAGGTCACTGGCCTGGCTTTTTATGTAGGTCGTCTTAGTGACCAGTAGCTGATGGCTGCAGCCTCTTACTCCTTTGGAAAACACTGAGAAAACTATATAATCTTTGTTTGGTTGTTTGTTTCTTCCTTCTTTCCTTCCTTCCTTTCTTTTTTCTTTCTTCTGGTGTTCAGAAATATATTTATTTAGTTTAGGTTTTTTAGTCTTAGTTTTAGTTCTTTTTTTTTTTAATGTGTATGACTGTTTTGTCTTCATGTATGTCTATGTGCCAGATATGTTCCTTACGTCCCAGAGGTCAGGAGAGGACATGGGAGCCCCTGGGACTGGAATTACAGATGGTTGTGAGTTGCTATGTGGGCAGTAGGAGTGGAACATCTTGTCTCCCAGAAGAGCAGCCAGTGCTCTTAACTGCTGAACTAGCTGCATCACGGCCAGGCCCAGCGTTTTTTATTTTTATCAATGAGTTATACTACAAGTCATTACGTTCATTTATTCATTTGTGTGTGTGTGTGTGTATACACGTGTGTGTTTGCATGGTATGTAGGATATGTGTGTGCATGATATGTGGTGTGTTTCTCTGTGTGTGTACACGTGTGTGTGTATATTTGTGGTATGTAAGATGTATGTGCATGATGTGTGGTGTGTATTTATATGTGTATGTGTGTATATGTGTCTATGTATCTGTGTGTATGCTTGCAATGGTCTAAGTGTAGAACTTAGAGAGCAAGTTGGTTGGTTCTCTCTCTTTTTTTTAACTTTTTTTTCTTTCTTTTCTTTTTTTTTTTTTTTTTAGCTCTCTTCTTCTGCTGCTGGGAATTGAACTCAAGTCCTCCAGTTTAGCAGCAAGTGCTTTCGCTTGCTAAGCCATCGCACCGGCCTTAGCATTCTTATAAGAATAATATTCACTGACTAGCTTCTGTACTAGCCACGACCCTTGCTTGAAAAACTGCAGAAGGCCAGTTCAAACCAGCTTATGTAAAACTCATAAGACAAACAGTAAGAGATGGGATTTGTAGGCACACTTATCTCAAAAGCCTAGGACCTGGGGTCTGATTCAAAGACTTGTCACCCTCGTGGGAACATCATATCATGGCTCATAAATATGTGCACTTATGTGTCAGTCAGAAATGAAATAAAAACACCAACAGAGAGTCCCGTGTTTCCCCGACCTTGTGCTTTTCAGTTTCCCTTGCTTCTCCCTTACCTCTGCCAGTACCTGATCCAAATCAGGCCAGCTACTGATCTTAGGGGAACTGACATCTTTCCTGAATGTCTCTAGTAGAGTCCCGGGGAAGAGACTCTTACTGGCCAGGCTGGGGACCTGTGCATCATCTTAGTTCAAAGGTCGAAGGAGGGTCAGCCCCGACAGGATCACCTACCTTTCTCTTAAGGAATGAGCAGGATCACCTAGGCATGGGTGTTCTGGGATACCAAATTCTTTGGTGAGGTCAGGTGCTGCCCTGTGAAGGAGAGAAGGTAGAACAACCTCCCTGTAGCACTGTCTCCTCTCTCTCCTCAGGACAGATAAGATGTCTGCAGATGTAAGTGAGATCCACAGATGGGGTAACAACAGTGTGTTCTACACTTGAGTTGTACTCAGTGCTAGGTCACTAGCCTAGTGTGTGTGAGACCTGGGTCTATCCCCAGCAACACATAAGAAAAAAGTCACTAGTCAGCTTTCTGTTACTATAGCAAATACTGGAAAACAATGGCTTTATAAAGCAGAAAGGTTTGCTTTGGGTCGGTTTCAGAGATTCCAGTCTGTGGTTGGCTGGCTCTGTTGCCAGCTTTGAATATGCCCCTAGTAACTTAAAGACCTCTTACCATGACCACCTCTTTAAAAGTCCCATCACCTTCCAGACTTCAGCAAACTAATCCACCATCAAACAGACCATTGGGGGGTCATCTAGCCCCCAAATTTAGGAAGTAGTTTCCGTGAGGATGGAGACTGGGCAAGCCAACGGCTCCTACACTGTTGATGCTCTGAGCCCTGAGGGGTGTACGTAGTCTTACTGTAGACTTCAGCAATAGCTGAAAGTCGTTGAGGTCGTTTACATTTCCTTCAAAATAATTCTAGAAAAGGGTTCATGAAAATGGGTAACAATGGGGGGGGGCGGTAGAGGGCTGGAGAGATGGCTCAGCGGTTAAGAGCACTGATTCCTCTTCCAGAGGTCCTGAGTTCAATTCCTAGCAACCATATGGTGGCTCACAACCATCTGTAATGGGATCTGAAGTCCTCTTCTGGTATGTCTTAAGACAGTGGCAGTATACTCACATACATAAAATAAATAAACCTTAAAAAAAATAGAATGTGCCCACCCCTCATATTACTATTTATAGTATTATAATATATTATTATATTATTGTCATAAATATTAATATCATAATTATTATTACTTAAAGGCTACATAATAATAAATTCAATGAGCTTTCATAACTACACT
>NW_021604638.1:4622748-4629626 GCF_004785775.1 Grammomys surdaster | reverse complement strand
TCAATGGTTAGGAGCACTGGCTGCTCTTGGAGAGGACCCAAGTTCTGATCCTAGTACCCTATCTACAGAGCCCCTCACGACTAGCCATTTAATTCCTGTTCCAGAGGATATGACGCCCTCTTCTGGTCTCCCCAGGCACTGCATGCACGTGATGTACAGACATTTAGGCAAACACTCATACACATTAAAAATAAATAAATACATCTTGGAAAAAAAAAACCAGACATATTTGTAAGCTTGTGAGCTGTCCATGATCCGTCCCAGATCCAGAGGAACTGAGAAGCCACTTCCTGAGGCGTATTGTAAACAGAATGGAACGCCAAGTCGGGTTTGGCTCCACCCTGTGCTAGGTGCATGCTCTTTCTTCTGTTATTTGATCTCTTCCGTCCTGGTCGTCTCCAATCTTAAAGACGATTAATGATGTCAGGCCAATTAATGATGTATGTAAGACTCCAAAATGCCAGGGAGTCGGGCGTTATTTAAACTTGCTCTTCAATTATTTGACTAAGAGGCCCACTTGAGTGATTTCTTTTTAGAATCAAAGCCTTACTTCTCCTCCCGTCCCCCTCCCCCTTCTCTGCTTCGTTTTCATTTGCTGGCTAACACAGAGATAGCGATGTTATGGTAAAAGGGCTCCTTTTTCATATTCTAGACCGTTCTGAGAGGTAAGTTTTGCTCACCTGGTTTATTGCCAATCTCTTGTGTTCCCAGTGTTGAAAAAAAAAAAAAAAACAACCCAGAGAGGTAAGGTAGGGCTTATTTACAGTCAGTAGTTCCAAGAACCAACAGAGCTCTTCCCTCGTGGCGGCGGAAATTATGTCCCAATAACATGCAGCGAGTATATCCTCAACTCTGTGGCTCCGTTTCTTCTGGCTAACACCCCAACCAGTTAAATCAGTGAGATTTAAGCTCCTGGTCTTTGTCTGAACACATCAGGAAAGCTAGAAAACGTCTGAACAAATTGTGGAGCCCAGTTGTGAGCAAAGGGCGGAAGGCAGTCCAGAAACAAACGACCGAATCCCGTGTCAGATGCAGAGACTTAATGACTTCTGTCTGACAAGAGACTTCCAGGACAGGTTCCTTCCTAAGTGAGCAGGAGAAAATTGGCCTTTTGATCTCAGGCAGTTGAGGGAAAATTTCTGTTTTCGCCTCTAGGAGTAAACATGCTTTGATTCTGATTAGATTTGTAATTTATTTCTTTGCTGTTTCCAGTTACAGATACCAAGTTTGTTCTTTCTAGTTGTAGAGACAGGCTTTTATTATTATTATTATTATTATTATTATTATTATTGTCGTCATTGCCCCTTGGGAGGTTTTTATCATCTTGTTTTAGTTCTGAACTTTGTTGCAGGGGCTGGGAATCAGCTGTTAGAATGCTTATTTAGCAGGCAGAAGCCCTGAGCTCAGTCGCCAGAACCTCATAGGAGTGGTGGGCTCCCCTGTCCTGACAGCATGTGGGAGGTAGAAGCAGGAGGATCAGAAGTTCAAGTCCAGCCTCAGCTTTGTTTGCAAGTCCAAGGTCAGCCAGGGCTACAGAAGACCCTGTCTCAAAACAAAACAAAAAAATTGCTATAGGGAACACATACCTTGTGGAAGCTGTAAACCGTCTCTCAGGACGCAACCTTCTCACCAGAAGCTTTTGTGTGCTTTCTGGAAAATTCCAGCATTTATGAAGTTGGAGGCTCTGCATTGATACTTATCAGGATTTAAATTTAAATCATACATAGCACAGGAAAAAAAGAGTGTGTGTGGGGGGGGGTTGATTTTTATTATGTGTTTGGAGAGGAGGCCCAGTGTTTACAGTCTGGGAACAGGATCCTAGCAGACGCCTTTCTGTTGTTAGGGAGGGCTAACATTCCCGGGTCCACCCACTCATGCAGAGGCAGCCCTGGCTTTGGAGTGGAAATAAACTCTTCTTTTACCTAATAGGACCCAGGAGATCTGCCCCGGCTGGAAATAACAAAAGCCAGCAGCAGAGATCCACCTTCTGTCTGCTGATCTGCCTGAGAATCTCCCATCTCTTTTTCTTGGGCTACAGGGACTTCCTTCCTTCTGCATGAAATACTGGCGTAGCCTTGGAGGTTACAAGTTGGTTGTTGAGTCCTTTGGAGTTTTCTTTACTGGTTTTGTTCTGAGCAGAGAGCAGATCTTCCATCTGGAGACTTTTGGAACGTTCACATGTGTCATGAGAACGTTCTAGAGGGGAGGTAGATTGGAGAGTGAGGACTGGGGTGGTCCTGGTGGGTAGCATCATATTTAGATCTCCTCCCACTGTGTTTTCAAATCACATATATTGACCACACATAGTGAGCAGGATTGGTTATTCCAAGCTTTGACCTTATATGCACTGGCCCTGGAATAATAATACAAATGGTTCTTCAAGGTTACGGAGAACTCTGACCACACCCCATTTTTAAAGCATAACGTACAACTGACTAGAACAGATTTCTCCTGATTCCCTTACATAATGACTCCCCAAATACTTCATCTAAGTGAGTCACTGCTCACAGTCTAACCAGGAAGCCAATGGCTACTCTTTTATTTCTGAATCACTAAGAAAAGCTGGAAACAAGTTTAGGAAATTCAGCAGGGGCTGGAGAGATGGCTCAGTTGGTAAAACCCTTGGTGCACAAATATGAAGCCCTGAGTTTGATTCCTGAGAACCCATGCACAAAGCCAGGCATGGCGACCTATGTCTATAATCCCAGAGGTGAGGAGGGAGAGGCAAGGAGGATCCTGAGGGCTTGTTTGTCCAGCTGCCTAGTCTACTTAGGAGCTTTGGGCTGGGCAATGGTGGCCCACACCTTTAATCCCAGCACTTGGGAGGTAGAGGCAGGTAGAGCCTGTGAGCTGGAGGCCAGTCTGGTCTACATATCGAGTTCCAGGACAGTCAGGACTACATTGAAAGACTCTGTCAAAACAAAACAAAACAACAACAAAAACAAACAAACAAGCAAACAAAAACCACCACCACCAAAAACCAACCAACCAATAAACAATCACCCCCTTCCTCCAAACCATAACAAGATATGTGGCTCAGTCATTAAAAGCCTTTAGCTGCTCCCGTAGGGGACCCGAGTTTGGTTCCTAGCACTAATGTGAGCTAAGCACATGTTATTCCATCTCCCGGAGGTCTGACATCTTCTTCTGGCCTTCATGAGTGCCTGCATATATGTGGACACACCTACTCATAAACACACATTCGTAATTAAGAAAATAATACAAAAAATTTAAGCTTTTTGAGACAGGTTTCTCTGTGTATGTAGCCATGGCTGTCCTGAAACTCATTTTGTAGACCAGGCTGGCCTCAAACTCATGTAGATCCACCTGCTTCTGCCTCTTGAGTGCTGTGTCTAAAAGGAGTGCGCCACTGCACCCAGCTACAAATCTTGGAAAAAAAACAAAAACAAAAACAAAACCCAAGATAGTTCCTGATGTCCTCTGACTTCTGAATACTTATATACATACACATGTGCATGGGCACACATATGCATATGAACCACATAGGAACATGTTCATACCCATACACACAACGTTCAAACAAACAAAAAACAACAAGAAAGCAAATGCTCTTTGACCTTCTTCTGTGGGGGCTGAGAAAGGAGAACAGACTGGGGACTGGTGCTAAGTGCTTTGGTTTCCTTAAAGCCACAAATCTGGGAATTAAGAAAGCAGAGCCCTATTTTCTCAGTGGTAGGAACAGTCTTGATTCTTAGCAGTTGGTTTGTCTGCTCTGTATCAAGGCTCGGTGTGTGGGGTGTGGTGTCAGCACACGTGATCTTTGTCATGACCAGGGCTCTCCGTGAAAACACTCCAAGGATTTATTTTATTGGATTTGAACCCACTAAATACAGCCTTTGAGCCCTGCACAAAATCTCATTGTTCCAATACCAAACAAACCCAGAGTACACTGTCAAGCTTGCTAGAAGGCAGGGGACCCGGGGCACCTGTAGGTACAGGCTCTTCTAATAAACAGCTCTCAGATGGTGTACACCAGGCAGTTTGAGAGCTTCTTTGAGATTGAAGTTCAAGGGCTTTTTACAGTTTCAATGGACCCTGGCTTTGCGCTGTGTTTGCCTTCATTTCCCGGGGCAGCACTGTCTAATCAGGGCTTAAGTTCTTACATCGTGCTTCGCAGAGAAGCTCAAATTCCCCACACTGGTAGTAGTCACACTCCTAAGGAGGAGATTTAAAGAGGATCTCGACACTATATAAACAGAATTGCCACAACTGTATGTTTACTCTGTAGATACAGGTAGTATGATGATGGTGGGTATGACCTTGAAGGACACAGGCTGTATCTCTGCTGTCATCAGAGGTGACAGTTTATTTTATCAGAGTTAAATAAAAACGCACAATGTGGCTGCCAATAGCTACAGAGGAAGAAAAAATCTCTTTGTTCAATTTTTATCCTTGTGTTTCAGAAACATTACTCTCTGGGTCATTTACATGAAAAAACTATTTCCGGCTTCTAAGTCTAGGGGAGCTCTAATAGAGGGAGACACAAGATATTCCCACCACTTAATAAAAGATTCATTTTTCTTTATGTGTGTATGTGTCTGTGTGGGTGTGTGCACATGAATGCAGAGGCCTTTGGAGTCCTGGAGTTGACGTTACAGTTGATTGTCAGCCTTTTGGTGTAGGTGCTGGGAGTGGAATTTGAGTCCTTTGGAAGACTAGCAAGCGCTCCTAACCATTGGGCCATCTGCCCAGCCCCTATTTACAGCATGTGGTTTCCCTACCCGAGACTACAGATGATAGTGCATGGAGAACATTGACCATGAACTTTTCTAGAAATCAAGATTTATTTATCAGTACTGATAACACCATTATCTATTACTGATTTCTCAAATAGTATTCTCTCAGAAAGGTTCCTAAGACAGACTTCCAGATCCTGGGTAGTTCTCTCCAAGGTCTGACCTTCACTTTTCTTTCCCACTACAAGGATTATATTAACACATGTACTTTAATTTACTTGTTTATAAACATCTAGAACAGTATTATTATTGGGCGATAAAAATACAATGTGTGCTAACATATCAACTTGCCAAGGAAAATGTAGCCTTGAGTTCAATACTGGTACAACTGTTGGGGAGGGGGTATTTGACTGATTTCTGACTGGATTTGGAGTCTGCTCTGCAGAAGAGGATCTCAAATCTGTTACTACATCCTGGTCTAAAGCCTTTGGTTGAGAAGATCATGGACCCAGTGGTCTGCCCCGTTATTGTGCTAATGGACACTGTGGTAGTTTGAATAAGAATGAGCCCCATAGGGTCATTTATTTGAGTACTTAGTCACCAGGGAGCGGCACTACTTGAGAAAGACTAGAAAGTTTAGGAGGTGGGGCCTTGTTGTAGGAAGTGTGTCACTAGGGACGGGCTTTGGGGTTTCCAAAACCCACACCAGGCCCAGCGTTTCTCTCTTCCTGCTGTCTGCAGACCAGGGTGCAGAACTCTTGGCTACTCCTCCAGCACCAAGTCTGCCTGCACGCTGCCATGCTGACGATAGTGCACTAAACCTCTGAAACTGTAAGCAAGTCTCCCCCCACCCCCACGACTAAATGCTTTCTTTTATGAGAGTTCCCTTGGTCATGGTGTCTCTTCACAGCCATGCAATAGTGACTAAGGCAGCCATGTTGTCAAATTGCCTTCAAAATATTTATGTTTAGACCCAGGATGCCCTCCACCTCAGTCAGAGCAGCTGGCTTCTGCAGCGGGCAGGAGTCATGGAGTATTACTCCCTCTGAGTATTAAGGACCCAAAATAGTTGAGCTGGGGTGTGGGGCTCAGTGGAAGAGCATTTGCTTGTCGGATACAAGGCAGATTCAGATTCCAGCTCTGAAAAAGAGATTGCAAAAGTGACTGACAGTTTCCAGGTTCAGTTTCCAGTGCCAAGAGAGAGAAAAGGAGACTGAGGAGTCAAATTGAGGAGTAGAGACAAATTGTTTATCCATACTCCACAGGAACCCCTCCCCCACTTCTCCAACCCTGTCACCCCATAGTTGACTCTAAGTGTGGAAGGTTTGTGTGGAAGTTGAGAGTATCTAAGGAGAGAAAGAAAGCATTGTGGTGGTTTGAATAAGAATGGCCCTGTCTTAGTCAGGGTTTCTATTCCTGCACAAACATCATGACCAAGAAGCAAGTTGGGGAGGAAAAGGGTTTTTTCAGCTTACACTTCCACATTACTGTTCATCACCAAAGGAAGTCAGGACTGGAACTCAAGCAGGTCAGGAAGCAGGAGCTGATGCAGAAGCCATGGAAGGATGTTACTTACTTGTTACTTACTGGCTTGCTTCCCCTGGCTTGCTCAGCTTGCTTTCTTGTAGAACCCAGGATACCAGCCCAGGGATGGCACCACCCACAATGGGCTAGGCCCTCCCCCCTTGATCACTAGTTGAGAAAATGCCTTACAGCTGGATCTCATGGAGGCATTTCCTCAAGAGAAGCTCCTTTCTCTGTGATAACTCCAGCTTGTGTCAAGTTGACACACAAAACCAGCCAGTACAGGCTCCCATAGGCTCATAGGTTTGAATACTTGGTCTCCAGTTGGTGGAACTGTTTGAGAAGAACTGGGGCTGTGGTCTTATTGGAGGAGGTGTGTCACTTGGGGGCAGGCTCTGAGGTTTCAAAGGACTCAAGCCATTCCCAATCTCCGTGGTTCAAAATTTGCCCTCTCTCACATTTTGTTTCTGCCTTTGTTCTACCATCATGGGCCTTAACCCTCAAACCACAAGCCCAATTAAACGCTGTCTTTTATGAGTTGCCTTGGTCACAGGTTTTTGTTATAGCAATAGAAAAGTAAGAGAGAGAGAGGAGAGAGGAGAGGGGGGAGGGGAGAGGGGAGAGAGGGAACAGAGGGGAGGGGGGAGGGGAAGGGGG
>NW_021604638.1:4609115-4622648 GCF_004785775.1 Grammomys surdaster | reverse complement strand
GGGAGAGAGGGAACAGAGGGGAGGGGGGAGGGGAAGGGGGAGGAAGGAGGGGGAGGGAGGGGAAGGGGGAGGGAAGAGAGAGAGGGGGAGGGGGAGAGGGGAAGAGGGGGAGAGGGAGGAGGGAGGGGGAGAGGGAGGAGGGAGGAGGGAGGAGAGAGGAGAGAGGAAAGAAGAGAGAGGAGAGAGGAGAGAGGGAGAGAAACATTTGGATCCTAGGATCACCGAGAGGCAGCCTTGACTTCCGCCCAGCTCAGGCTGTGTGTCAGGCAGGTCACTGTACTTTCTAAGCCTCTTTTTCCTGATGCTGAGGCTTCTAAGGGAGCTAAGTAACAGCTACCATGAGGATCCCAGGGGGTGTGTCTAAAACGCACCCCAGAAAGATATCCCTGTTATGGTGCCTGGGACAGCAAAGAAGCACAGCAGATTGTCACAGAACTAAAAGTAGGGAAAGAAGGTGGAAAAGTAGTTCCACAGACACAGACAAGCCACACTTATGTACTGCAGACTGAGAAGAGAGGCTTTGTGGAAAGCCATTGGGTCCACAGAAACCCAGGGGCATCCCTTGAAGGATGCGAGCCTAATCTAGCGGACTACAGGAGGGGGATCCTTGTCTCCTGCAGAAGTTTCTTCCTGAAGGGAATTGTCTTACAGTATCGTGACTGGGGAGAGCTCTTGCTTTGAGCATTGCAGGCTGTGAGTGAGCATTGCAGGCTGTGAGTGAGCATTGCAGGCTGTGAGTGAGCATTGCAGGCTGTGAGTCAGTCGGATGCAGCGTATCTTCTCCGGAAATGTCTCAGCATCACCATGTGTGGCTGGGAGAAGATGCTTCTGTTTAGACTCAGGGACGCCCTTCCTCCTTCGAAGACCCTAGCTGGAGGGAAAAGAGACATTCAGAGCGAGCTGTGACTCACCCGGTGGTTTGCAGCAGGCACTTCCAGCTGGTTGGTCTTGTAAGGCCACCACTTACCCTCATGTGGCCTTGAGTGAGTGACCAGACCCCTCTGGAGTTTCCCTCACTTACAAAGTGACAGTTGTAAAAATCAAGCACGGGGGTGTCTGTCCTGTGGGGGTGGCACTCATAATTCCCCGGCAAGGGCTAGCCAGGTGTGCTTCCCAAGTTCCTGCTTCTTGTGTGTTGATGCTGAAACACTAGACTGAAACTGAAGGAGAAATTCAGGACTAGTTTAAAAACCTGGAAAGGGGACAGAAAGATGGGTCAGCAGGTAGAATTTGATCTCTGCAACCCACACAGCAAGAGAAAAGACTGACTTCTTCTTCTTCTTTTTTTTTCGAGACAGGGTTTCTCTGTGTAGCCCTGGCTGTCCTGGCTGTAGACCAGGCTGGCCTCGAACTCACAAATCCACCTGCCTCTGCCTCCCAAGTGCTGGGATTAAAGACGTGCGCCACTACCGCCCGGCTTTTTCTTTCTCTTTCTTTCTTTCTTTCTTTCTTTCTTTCTTTCTTTCTTTCTTTCTTTTTTTTTTTTGATTCAAGACCTCTTTATGTAGTCCCAGTTGGTCTAGAAGTCCCTATGTAGAGTAGGCTGGCTTTGAACTCTTGGACCTTTCTCTGTGTAGCCCTGGCTGGTCTTGAACTCTTAGAGTTCTGCCTGCCTCTGCTTCCCGAGTGCTGGGATTAAAAGTCTGCACCATCACGTTTGGCATTTCTAAATCCTTTCAAACCCAACAAGTAGCACACCCAGAGAGGCTCGAGCAAGATGAACTCTGCTCAGAGTCAGTGGCTTCCTGGTACCATCCGAACCATAGTTTACTGGCAGTAAGCGTTGCCCATCCAGCCCGCAGCTACCCCTCCCCAATAGGCAGGACATCGCCCCCAAGGGAGACTACTGGTTCCTGCAGGCAGTGGGTTCTCTGAGAAGCTCTCTCTCTTTTAATATAGAATCACAAATGTGTTCACTGCATATAAACAGATACCTGAGGTATTAAAATTTCCTGGGGGACATTAGAAGATAATATACACACCCTTTGTGGGGTGTGAACAAGTGATGAGTTACTGGCTTCCATGAGCTGGTGGAAGGGATCTGAATCCTGCCGGGGACTGCAGAATGATTCCAAGGGAGTTCTGGGCAGGTAACTGTGGGTGATGGGATGACGGGAAGTCATGAGCTGGGTTTGTGGGGAATTCCCTCAGAGTGAACTCCATGACCCTCTGCTTTTTTCTCCCTGCTGGAAAGCTGTGCTGAAGACAGGCATCATGGGGACCCTGACTCTGAGGTTCCTTTGCTGTGTGGCTCTGAGCACCGGTCTGTCTCAACTGGGGCTCTATACCCACGGAGCAGCCGTGGATGATAAATGTCCAGTCACTTTTCCATGTCCTGCCGATCTTCTTATAAAAAGGCAGATGAGCCGGGCGGTGGTGGCGCACGCCTTTAGTCCCAGCACTTGGGAGGCAGAGGCAGGCGGATTTCTGAGTTCAAAGCCAGCCTGCTCTAAAGAGGGAGTTCCAGGACAGCCAGGGCTACACAGAGAAACCCTGTCTTGTGGGGTTGCGGGGTGGTACAAGAGGGTGATCAGATGACTCAGTAGCAGTGAAGTTTCCAGGAGAGAAATTAATTCCTATAACTTTTTATTGGCAGGCTAGTGTTTGCCTCTTTTTTCTAGTCCTTTCTTCCAAAGCCCTGTTCTTTTGTGGTTGTATGTATAGATGTGTATACATACATGTATGTGTGGAGGACAGGGGTCAACCTTATATGGTATTCTTCAGGCAGCACCCACGCTGCTTTTCGAGGTCGAGTGGCCTTTGAGCTACATGGATCCTCCTGTGTCTGCTTCTCTAGCTCTGGGATTACAAATGCCTGTCTCTATGTCCCGTTATTATACATGGGTTTGGGGATCAAACACATGTTTGCATGTCTAGCATTTTATTGACTGATTATATGTGCGTCTGCTCAGAGGTCAGAGAGCAACTGGCTGGAGCCAGTTGATTCCTTTGACCGGGGCATTGAACTCAGCTTTTCAGGTTTGGCAGCATGTGCCTTTAGCAACTGAGCCATCTAGCCGGCCCCGACACCCAGATTCTACATGTGCTTTTGAAATTTTCAATGACACATGGGTTGGGAACCCACAATGCACTTGGCGCCACACACACATTACTGCATTTAATCTCCATACCAACAGATGAAGTGACTGGCAGGTGTCGCTGCTCTTTCACTGGGGAGAAAAAGCCCAGAAGACAGAGTAGTAGGAGCCGAGATGGCAGAAGTGTCCACTCTGCACAGAGCCCCCAGCCTGCTGCCACAGCAGTGTCCACTCTGCACAGAGCCCCCAGCCTGCTGCCACAGGAGGGTCCACTCTGCACAGAGCCCCCAGCCTGCTGCCACAGCAGTGTCCACTCTGCACAGAGCCCCCAGCCTGCTGCCACAGTATAGCCCGTGCAGACTTAATGTAAGCCAGGATTTTTGGCCCAGAAAAACCACACCACATGTCTGCACATAATTTTTTGCACACAGCTGCAGAAGATTACATCTGTCACAAGACGTATAACCTCCTTGCTCTAAGGTGGCAGTGTAAAGACAGGGATAGTCATGACCTCCTAGGAAATATTTTGGGAATTTGTTGCATGGGGATTTTTTTTTTTTTTTCTGAGATCGATGATGGGAGTAACTCTAACATGCACTGCCTGGTGTGGTAGGCATGCTTATAGTGTATGTTTTTTTAAAAGCTGACATGCAGTAAAATCCACTCTTTCAATGTACACTACAATGAGGGTTTGTTTTTTTAAAGATTTATTTATTTTATGTATGTGAGTACACTGTAGCTGTCTTCAGATACACCAGAAGAGGGCATCAGATCTTATTACAGATGGTTGTAAGCCACTGTGTAATGGCTGGGAATTGAACTCAGGACCTCTGGAAGAGCAGTCAGTGCTGTTAACCACTGAGCCATCTCTCCAGCCCTTGCAATGAGTTTTGACTCATGCATAGAACCATGTAAATACAATGGAAATACCAAAATATCCATTAATCACGATATCCAGAAATCTTTCTACATCCAGGCTCCTCCCGGGGTGCTCATCCCTGCAAGTTGCCTGCCGGCTTGTTTTCCATCCCTGGACTTTGGTGTTTTCCAGGGAGCTTTAGCCTGAGGTCAGACAGCTTGGTGCTGTCACTGTTCTCTTTAGTCCACAGATCGCAACGTCACTGTCTTCCCCTGCAGAAAGAACAGTTGGAAAGTCTGTTCCTGGGAGGAGGGTCGGCTATCTTATTTTTAAATTTTGGAAATTTTTAAATGAAACGTCTATAAACACAGCCATCCAGGTTCGAATGGAAGGAACTGGAAGGTTTTGTGACTCTTGGTAAATTACTAGGAGGGAGTTTGCCGGGACTTATTTATAGCTATAAACTGTTTTCTAAAAGAGTTGAACCAGAGGTCGGGAGATGGCTCAGTGGGTAAAGCACCTGCCCTGCCAGCATGAGGACCTGAGTTCAGATCCTCAGCTCCCAAGTAAAACAAGCTGGACACGGGCCGTGAAGAGATCTCAGTGGGTAAAGGTGCTGACCGCTAAGCATGACTACCCGAGCTTGATCCTCAGGGCCTGCACAGTAGAAAAAAAAAAAAACAACTGACTCTTCTGTTTTCCTCTGACGTCTGTACAAGTGACACACATGCACACATACACACAAAAGCATGCATACACACTCTCACATACACACATGCACACATATATGTACATGTGCATGCACGTGTACTCATGCACACACATATTCTGGAAAACAGTAGAGCCAAGGGTGCTGCTTTGGTTGAGATTGTTCTCTGAGTTACATATTTTTCTTGAATTTTTTTATTTTTTATTTTTTTGGTTTTTTGAGACAGGGGTTTCTCTGTGTAGCCCTGGCTGTCCTGGAACAACTCACTCTGTAGACCAGGCTGGTCTCGAACTCAGAAATCAGCTTGCCTCTGCCTCCCAAGTGCTGGGATTAAAGGCGTGCGCCACCACTGCCCGGCCATTACATATTTTCTTTCAGAGCTCAGGTTGGCCCCAAATTCACCACATCTCAGAGGGTGACCTTGAACTTGTGATGCTCCTGTCTCGATCTCTCCAGTGCTGAGCTTACAGGTGTGTAACAACCACTCCCAGTTTTTGTACTACTGGGAATGCGTGCTGGGCACATACACTTCGGACTGAGCCACATCCTTTGTCACTAAATCCAGGTTACTGTGTGTTGTTTTCCACGGAGGAGACTGTGCCATCGTGGAGGGAGAGGAGGAGCTCAAGAAGAGAGCAGCGTCCTTTGCATATGGGGAAGGGAGCACACAGCAACATTTGATAATGGTCAGCGTGGGACCATGAAAGGCAGCTTGCTTCCCGTTGAGCTAAGGCTTGAAGCCCTGGAGACCCTGAAGGGACGGTAGGCACTTGCCTGTTCCCGGGCACCAGGCCCCTGTCATTAGCTGCAGCCCCTCATAGATTTCTGGCCATCAGTCACCTAAGGGCAATGCCCCAAGCTCCTCCACTTGTAGAGGGCATGACCTGTGGTCATGTAGCCTCAAGACAGATCTCTATGTTAATGAGGTGGCTAGAGGCCTGGAGGCTTAGCCAATAAACTTTCTTTCCAGACACTCCCCCTTGCAAAAGGTATTTAACCTCAGGCCCACCCTGAGAAGTGGGGTGTGGTTTTACACATCCACTTCCAACCATGACAATAAATGCCTTAAAACCATGGACTGTCTCTTTTCATGGGGATCTGTTTTGGTGACTCATGGGGAAGGCCTTCGCCTATAGAGCTAGAGAGCTGCCCTCTAGTCTCCCGTAGAAGGCCTCTCTGTGCACCAAGCCAAGCTCAAGCCAAGCCCACCACTACTGTCAAGCCAAGGACTCTCAGCGAGATCAGCTGGAGTTCCACCCCCTAGACCCCCCCCCCCGCCCCAGCTAGATTCAGCCTCCAGCCCCCACTACATTCTCAGCTCTTCCACAGCATCCAGTGGTGCCTGGGTGTCCAAGAGCTTGAGAACCAGATGGCCCCAGCCTCCTTGTAAGCCTGGGGACCCCCGAGCCAGCTCTGGCTGTCTGCAGCCTCGGACTGTGCTTTCCCACCCTCGGAGCTGTGTCCCAGAGCTTCCCTATAGCCCAACACCCACATGGGGACAGCGTGGGGTAAACGCAGTCAGCGCCTGTGTCCCAACTCCCCGAGTGGCCGAGCCCCGTGGTGGAACGGATGCGGGACCCAAAACCCTACGGGTTAGAGCTTTCTAAGATTTCACAGGCAGCCCGGAGCCCAGCAGCTCTGTCTCATTGAACGATGGATATTAGGTACTAAGAACAGTGACATGGTGCTGATGTCATTTTTGTTTAACTCAGGAAGAAACTTAGAGTTCAGAGAGATTATGACGCTCCCCAGACGCCATAACTAGCTAGTATTGGAGGAGGAATATGCCCGTTTTTATTTTATTGGCTATCAGAAAACTATCACTGGGCAGTGGTGGCCCACGCTTTTAATCCCAGCACTTGGGAGGCAGAGGCAGGTGGATTTCTGAGTTCGAGGCCAGCCTGGTCTACAGAGTGAGTTCCAGGACAGCCAGGACTACACAGAGAAACCCTGTCTAGAAAAACAAACAAACAAAAAACCAAAACAACAACAACAACAACAACAACAACAAAAAAAAAGAAAACTATCTAGGCTTTCTTCACTCACATGTAAACTGTCATGGCTGATATCCAGTCATACAGGAAAACATTTTCATCACTCTTTCTAATTACTCCTAACCCCTGCTGTGTGTGGTATCTGGCATGTGTGTGTGTGTGAGTATGTGTGTGATGTGTGTGAGTATATGTGTGTGTGGTGTTTGGTCATGTGTGTATATGTATGTGGTATATGTGTGTGTATTTATAGTGAGCATGTATGTGTGTGGGTGTTGGATGTGAGTGCATATGTGGGTGTGGTGTGTGTGTATTTGTGGTGTGTGTGTGATATGTGTGTGGTGTGGTATGTGTGCAGGTGTGTGTGTACACACATATGAGTGCAGTTTGTTCTCACAGGCTAGAAGAGGGTGTGTTAACCTCTAGAGCTGAAGTTACAGGAAGCTGTGAGGTGCTCCTTATGTGTGCCGGGAATCGAGTCAGGTTCCCTGCAAGAGTAGCAAGAGCTCTAACTCCTGAGCCATCTCTCCAGCTCCTCCCCACTCTTTCTTGCTGGTCTGCTTCAGCCTTTGGACTCAGCTCAGCTACAGTTCAGCCTGGCTGTTTGTAGGCTAGCTACTTAACTGCTCTGAGCTTTGATCGGATTCCTGAGCTCAGCTTAGGGTCAACAGAGAGAGCAAGACAAAGGAAATAAATCCCTAACAGATATCCTGTCCCATAGTTTAAGGTGGCCAAAGGGCCAGTACCAGTCCTGCTTACTACCACAGGACAGTTTTTGAAAAGGTCCAAGCAGCGAATCCTGTAGATCTGGCGCATAGACTCTGCTTATCCCTCAGCCCCAACACTTAGCAGGAAAGCATATGGAGACAAGTGTCACTGTGTTCCAGTGTAAGTGACTGCTGGAACTTAAATTTCAATGTGGCAGCCAGTCTTTAAATCACTGGGCTGCAATCCACTGTCTTTCTCTACCTCTTCTCAAGAGCGTCTTTCATTTGTTCTAACCAAAAATAACCAGATATTGCTATTCTAACACACTCCAATTAATTTTTTAAAAGAGTTATTTATTTATTTTATGTATGTGAGTACACTGTAGCTGTCTTCAGACACACAGAAGAGGACATCAGATTCCATTATAGATGGTTGTGAGCCACCATGTGGTTGCTGGGAATTGAACTCAGGACCCTTGGAAGAGCAGTCAGTGTGCCCTTAACCACTGAGCCATCTCTCCAGCTCCATGTTCCAATTAATTAACTGATGCTTTATATTAGGTCTGAGACAGCATCTGTGTATGCACATCAGAACCCTTCTAATGACCTGGGGTTGTTCGAATATTTGACTTTAAAAACTCTGCAAAAATTTTCAGCGAAGATGTTTGTCCAATGTTTAAATGTATTCAGCCGCTATGTGTAATGAAAATATTAGCACATTTGAAATAACGCCTCTGTAACTGAGAGCGTTTCTGGACATCAGAGTTCAGTTTCTGGATTCTCCATTCGGTGCTTTCTCTCAGCTGTTCATTCCACAAAGTCACAGCATGATGGGTGTGTGTAGGTCTGGGGAGATTCGAGGACCCACATCTGGCAGCTCACAACTTAACTTCAGGGGATCCAGCGCCCTCTTTTGGACTTCGGGGACAACAGCATACAGGTGTATGTTCTGCCCCCCCCATACACATATACACATAATTTAAAATAAAAATAAAATCTGTTTAAAAAAAAGTCAAAGCCTTGTGAAATTCAAAATAAAAGCAGAAACATGTGTCTCATTGCAGCCAAATGCTGTAATTTCTAGTTACATATTTGGTATTTTTTAAGTGTGTAAATTTAAATACTTTTAAACCATGCATTATCCCAAATATAAAAATAAATTTCAATGTGTAGGTCCCGCTAATAACCAGTACATGGATGCAGTCACATGGGTTATTCATATTTTATATTTAATGTAGAAGTCTGGGGAGATGGCTTAGTGAGAGTGTCCACTGTCCTAGCATGAGGACCTGAGTTCAAGTACCCAGGACCCATGTAAGAAGCTGGGTACTATCGACAGAGAATCTGTAAGAGCAGCACCATACAGGGAGGAGAGTGGGAGATGGGGGGCTGGTTGTCAGCCTAGCTCCCTACTTAGTGAGAGACTCTGTCTTAAGGGAATACAGTAGAGTGTGACAGGGTAAGTCATTCAATGGCTTTCTCTGGCCTCTGTGATGCACACAAGCACGAACACCCCAGTGCACACACACACATGCACACACATGTACACACACACATACACATACACACTGTAATATTAATGTAATCAGTCAGCTGCTTACAATATATGATCTACTTTGACCTCCAGAAGTCCAGTGAGTTCTCTGTCCAACAGAACAAGATGCCGTTGGGTTAATAATCAATCCATGTATAAAGATCACTAAATATAGAGGGCCACACCTTCTTACTGACTCAGCGTGATGCTCTGGAGCTGGCAGGTGATGCAAACCACTGGCCACCGCCTCCTTCATTTTTATTATGAACAGGGCAACAGCAAACTGGTTTGCAAAGATCTTCAAAGAACATTCACGATTTGTCTCTGGCCCTGAAAATGGAATTGCCCCTGAAACGTTAGAGGTCATGTAACAATAAAAAAAGAAATTGATATTTTTCAAATTGAACACAGCAAGCCTATAAATGTATACTACCTGACTAGAAAGGAATCATGAAGCTAGGTAAAACCTTTAAAAACTGATATGAATCAAAATAAAACAAAAATCTACATCGACCAATTGAGATAAAGAGTGAGATTAAAATTTTGGTGTTTTGTTTTGTATTGTTTTTGAGATAGGGTTTCTCTGTATACCCTGGCTGTCCTGGAACTGGCTATGTAGACCAGGCTGGCCTTGAACTCATGAGATACCACTGCCCAGCTTAAGGTTTTGTTTTTATTAGTTTGTCCACTTTAAAAAAGTTTTTATATTTATGATTATGTGTAAGGGTATTTTACCTAAATGTATGTGTTACTGTTACAGCTGGCTACTAAGGTCTACCATGTGTGGACAGCTCCTCTGAGCTCAGTGCAAAATGCCTTTTCCAGCAAGGGAGGTGGGGCCTGACCCCAACCTTCTACCTGAAAAATGTCACATAGTCCTTGGCAAACCAATAAGTTCAACTTCCTCTTTCCCACTAAGGACCCACCCAGCTGGTATCTGGGATTCTGGAAATGCCTCACCATGCAAATGAAGCATTCACAGGACTTTAAACTCCAGACAATGATTTTACATTCACCCTGAAAACTCCTTCCCACTCTCCAAGGTTCATATACAGTCCTTGGTCGCCTGGAATAAAGTGGATGCACACCAGCTGTTTAACTCAAGATGGTCTAAGAGAGCTGTTCCACTGAGTATCATCGAAAGGAGCTGTAACTTTAAATCCAGGGAGAAGGCCTTCCTCGGAGAAGCATCACTTAGCTATGGCCGTGGAAATCCCTTGATTATGGCCATGTTAATGACAAGTGAGAGAACATCTCACATTGCAACTGTTTCAAATCCTTTCTTTACCCTTATTCAAGAACAAGATACATGAGTATCTTGTGGTTCAGCTCACCCCGGTGAAGCTTCAGGTAGCACCTGCAGCATCAGGTTTGCGTATCCTTGGGCACATGCATCTCCTGGCTCAGCTGGAAGAGCAAGCCCATTGTTCACTGCACAGCAGGACTGTGCTCTCCTCCCACCTCTGGACAGCCTGTTGGCTAACAAGATCCCCATAGCTAAGTCCAACATGTATAGACACAGATGTATATGTGCCCCAGGGCAGGACTGAGAGGGGCAGAGGCATTCCCTTAACACTAGTTCAAAATATCCCAGGATGAGTATTTGTCTTAGAGTTTTACTGCTGTGAAGAGACACCATGACCAAGGCAACTCTTAAAAGGACAATGTTTAATTGGGGCTGGCTTACAGGTTCAGAGTTTCAAGCATCTAGGCAGGTATGGTGCAGGCAGAGCTGAGAGTTCTACATCCTCATCTGAAGGCTGCTAGTGGAAGACTGACTTCCAGGCAGCTAGAATGAGAAACTTATAATCCACACCCACAGTGGCACACCTACTCCAACAGGGCCACACCCTCTAATCCTGCCACTCTCTGGGCTGGGCATATACAAACCATTGCAGTATTCAAATAAAAACCTAGCCCAAACTAAAAGTAACACATAGTCTGTGACTGTGTGCTTCGAGGGGACACAAATATATGTAGTATAAGAGGCAATGAAATTAAAATAATAATAATAGTGATGATGATGATGAATTGGTTGACCATTGGTGTGGAGAGCCTTTGGGGCTGCTTGGCAGGAATCTGACTTTGGGCCATGACAAGGACAGCCTGGGCTGTTACACAGAGAACCCCTGTCTCATCTGGAGCTGCTACCAGAACCTGACATGTTTCTTCTGTTTACTTAATAATCACAGTCAATTACAACTTGTTTGAAGGATTTTATATGCCTATTAGTCTATAAATATCCACAGCATAAATGGAGTTGCTGATAAAGAGAGAAGAGACCATCTTGATAGTCACAGACCTGTTCCCACATAGAAATCACCTTGCAAATACTGTGAAGTCAAGGGTGTGTGGGAGTCAGCCCTTCCAGAATGAGAGAACTCCCCAGCCAGCGTGAGCAGGTTTAGCCACTAGCACCAGGGAGTTAGGGAACAGCGAACAGTGTGAGGAGTCCAACCCAGACCTTATGAATGCCGGGTAAGAGTTCTACCACAGAACTACATTTGTAATCTTTGAGACCATCGCACCAACTTTCCCAGGCAATCCTAGAGCTTGTTCTTAAGCCCATGCAAGCCTTGAACTGGTGATCCTCCTGTTTCAGCTGTAAGTTAGTTGGATTACAAGTTTGTGCTGCCAAGAGCAGCTGGAGTGTTTGTTGGTTTGTTTTATGTGTATAACACAAGATACCTCCAGCCTCTCAATCCTCCTGCCTCGGATACTACAGTAAGTTGTCCGCTGCTGTGTGGTTCTAGCTGGGCCCTATTTTCTTTTACCGAGAACCTGACGTGAGTCACACACAGAGTCAAGTAAGAACTCTCTTTTTTTATGCCAGCCAACCTTGTTTTTCAACTTGTGGTTTTGGTCTCATTACATAGCACAAGGCAGCTTCAAATCTGAAATCCCCCTGCTTCTGTCTCTCAGATGTTAGCATTAGAGGCAGGGGCTCCTATGCCTGGCTTGTCCATGTGGTTTCCAATCCGCACAGCAGAAGAGAGACCAGAGACTCAGGAGAAAGCCTGATCCTCTTGACAGCTTTCATACGTTTTATGACATGGTAGGACTGTGCCAAAAAAACGGATCGTCCACTTGTGTACAGATGAGATCAGCCGAAGACAAGCAAGGTGAAGCATGCCATGGCCCTGTTTGCAAGTATTAACATAAGAGCAGCCTCTTCAAGGCCAGGGACTGCTTATCTCTCCCCGCTCCCCTGCTTCTCTTCAGAGGGCATTTTCTTTTACTAAGCGGTAGGAACAGTTGTGTTAAGTAAGTTCACCAATTTATAAGGTGTCTCTGGTTCTAAAATATTCATTCCCAGGGCCCTTGGAAACACCCAGAGATGAAATCTTCCAAGCTAAGGATAACACTTCCAGTGGTTTCCACTCCGGGCAGGGACTAATTATATGTGATTTTTACTGTAGTATCTGCAGATGAGACAGATAAGACGTCTCCATTCTGTCTGGAGTATGTCTTACGTGGACAACCTTAATTGAATCATTGTTAACTCTCCTTGGCTGCATACTGGCACTCTGGAAGCACCCATCCAGGCTCAGCTATTGTCCAAGCAAAGGTCGTTACTGCCCTCTTGTTTGCATTTCAGCCAGGGAGCCGGCAGGAGGGAAGGGCAGTTTGGTAAGTGTGTAATGATAAAGGAGTCATTCGGTTTAAACAGTCTCAACAAACAGCTTCATATTGTTCCCAACCTCTAGAGCATTGCTGGTTTGGGCGTGGGTGGGCACACTATTGGGGGGAAAGCTTTGAGATTTACAGATAGAAAAGAAGGGAAAAGGAAAGAAAGAAAGAAAGAAAGAGAGAGAGAGAGAGAGAGAGAGAGAGAGAGAGAGAGAGAGAGAGAGAAAGCAAGCAAGCAATCAAGCAAGCAACAGGGTTCTGCCTCTGAGTTAGGAACGATCTTTAAAAGGCATCCAAAGAAAGCTGGCTCAGTCTGAACTGGGTGAAGAAAACGAGCCAGGGAAAGTTTGATTTGACTTCCTCTGCGCTTTGTTTATAGCGAGCGTTGGAGCAGAAAGGCTCTGAGGCAGAGCCCTGATCCATTTCCTGAACGCAGAGAGAGATGCGCGCGGGTGGGTGTCGAATTCACCCTGTGCAGGGGACAGCAAAAGTCCTGTTCCACCGAGATCCAGAACAAGTTTCACAATTCGGTTACGATCTGAAAAGAGAGCCAAGGTCTCGAAGGCGAGTGTCGCCAAGTACTCCCCGGCCCCTTCCCCGTGGCCACATTAAGGTCTGGTGGGGGTGGACAGGGCAGTGTGGCCAGCCTGTTGCCATGGAGGCGGCTTAATCCGAAGACGGTCGAATTCAAAGCTGGCAGTAGAAAGGATGGACTAGCATTGAAATGATGACCGTTTACTTAGAAGAATGCCCAAGTTGTAGCGCACAGAGATAAGCCGAGGCTGCTGACTTCTCTCCAGCCTGCCGAAGCAGCCAAACCGGTTGGGCAACTTTTTCTTTTTCTTTTGCACCAGGCCAGTACTGAATAGCAAGTAGCAACCTAGGACTTTAGGGAAAGGACAGCCCTCCCACCCCCTTCCCAAGTTCTCCTGGGCAGAAGGCCTGTGTCTTTTCACAGTTTAAAAAACAGATGCGTGTGTGTGTGTGTGTGTGTGTGTGTGTGTGTGTGTGAGAGAGAGAGAGAGAGAGAGAGAGAGAGAGAGAGAGAGAGAGAGAGAGAGAGAG
>NW_021604638.1:4501578-4609105 GCF_004785775.1 Grammomys surdaster | reverse complement strand
GAGAGAGAGAGAGAGAGAGAGAGAGAGAGAGAGAGAGAGAGAGAGAGGGAGAGAGAGAAAATCATTTGATTTTTGTTGTTAGTTTTCTGTCCCTTGTGTTTGAGCGGAAGAAAGGGAAACCCAGAGATGTAAATAACAACTTAAAAATAAATCTGATTGCTCTCTTCATGAATTCTCCCCTAGCTGGTTTGCCAACTTTGGGCTTTCATCTTGAATTTGTTGTTTTCTTATTTCTAACAGAACTATTTAGTTGATGCCTGCCATGGTGTCTTGTTCAGGAGAGAATTGCTGTGCTGACAGGTAAAAGGGCAAACTAAGGGAGAGAAAGATACAGTGTATCAGAGAATGTATTAGCTTCTGCAGGCTTCTTGGAGACTCTCCTCTCGCTGGCCCCTGGAACACTAGAAGGGACTGGACAAGGTGGAGTTAGAAACAGGAGTCAGGATGGAGTGATAAAGGGGGACCAGGGGAGGAGCTTGCTTCTCTTGCTTCCTTGGGTGTCTCTATTTCACTAAAGCACTCTTGTGTTAGTAAGAGAACTGCCATGACGCTTCAGAGCCTGGGGAAAGAGGTTACTGCAAAACGAAGCCCAGTTCCACTGGAGGGGGAATATTGCTGCGTTCAGAGATCTCAGACTTCCTGGGTTAGTATCTGAAGCTCTTCTACCTTGGAACACAGGACTCCAACAATTCTCTTCTAGCTCCTGCTTCCTGCCAGGCTGTGTGCTCTTGTTTTCTGTGGAAGAAACCTAGATGGGGATTTGATTGATGCAAAGTGTTCAACTAACTCTCTTTTAACTAACTGTCTTTTTAGCCCCGCTGTGGCTGAAACACTGTAAAAACATAGTTCCTTTGGGGTGGAACTGATCTTGACTTTAGACAGCCATCTTTCCAGTGCTAAGAAGCAGAGTAGCGATGTTTTCAGAAGGCTCAGAAATTGCAGGGTTTGGGCTCTTCAATTCTGTTTTGCAGAGAGTTGAACATTTTAAAACACAGAGTCCTATTCTGTACATACTTTGCTATTCTTCATAAAGTCTCTCTTGCTCTTCATAGAATGCTTACAGGATTCCTAAGTGTGTCCTTCCACGGCTGCGTGTTTTAAATGGCCTATCTCCTATTTGAGAAGCGTGGGGCCGGCTTCAACGGGTCAAGCATAGCCTTTGTTTCTCACTGATCTGGAAACAAAAGATTCCAAGGGGAAGTTCACTTTGTTCCCGAATGCCATATGCAGATGAGCCTGTGGCTAATAAATAAAGTCAAGGATTTGAGTTTTTTCAAAACCTTATATTCTCGAGATTGTGCCTCAGGACTGAATGGGTCCTCCAGCTTCCCCTGTATCTTATTGTGCGGTGGCCGGATGCTGAAGCCATACACTCAGAATTACAGTATAATAGAGAGTAGCCAAAAGAAGGGAGCTAGCTAGCATCACGGTAGGCGGAAGTCATCCTGTTGTTTCTAGGTAGGAGGTACCACAGACATTTTAGACTCCTATGCAATGTTCTTCACCCTCTTTTCCCTTCCCCATTTTAACCCATTCCTCTGCACCCAGGATTCTACTATTGGTATTCTTAACATTATGGGATTGATGGTTCTTTTTGGTAGTGCGAGCAGAGCCTGTCCTCTGCATTAAAGGTCACACTAGATATCAATTGCTGCTGCAACGGTCAAGACAATTAAAGAAAAAAAAATCTCGGGGCTGGAGAGATGGCTCAGTGTTTAAGAGCACTGACTGCACTTCCAGAGGTCCTGAGTTCAATTCCCAGCAACCACATGGTGGCTCACAACCATCTGTAATGAAATCTGATGCCCTCTTCTGGTGTGTCTGAAGACAGCTACAGTGTATTCATATATAATAAATAAATAAATCTTTCAAAAAAAAAAAAAGTCTCTCTGCACAGACAAACATCCCAGAGAGTGAGGAGAGGTTCCCTTAGGCTCAACAACTGTGTTCTAGAACAATCTGCCCTTAGGTCCCATGAAAAGAAAGACACTCTCTTGGTGTTCAGCCAGGCATGGGGCAAAAAAAAAAAAAAGATCTGTTCTAAAATAGGTATTTTAAGCAGAATCTGTAGAACTGAAACCCTGAAAGGTAAGGAGTGAGAAGGAGGAGGAGGGGCAGTCTAGCCAGCAGTCCCTCAGGTTCCAGGAGAGCTTTACCAATGCAAAGACACTCAGGCTGGGTTTTTTTTCCCCTTCCTGGTCTTCTATTCCTTCTAGCACAGTGCCCCACCCATTGGTGAGTGTTTTCGAGGCAGCTGGAAAACTTGTCCCAGCACCTTTGCTTACGTACTACATTTACTTAGTTTTCAAAGACAAAGGTGACCATATACACCATAATAACATCAACGTCTGTTTCATGAGGCACTATATAATTTCTGGAGTGACTGACCGAATATACCTCTACAAGAAGTTACTTTTAAATTTTATTTTCTTTATTTCCTTGTGCCGAGGCTTGTGTAAACGAAACTCATCTTCTACCCCTAGGTGCCCCTCTCATTTTTTTGATACATAAAATTTTGATATATAAAAATATTCATTTTTGTGTGGCGGGGAGCCTGGGGACACGGCTCAGCCGATAAAGTGGAAGCACAAGGATTTGAGTTTGATTCTCAGAAGTCACATAAAAAATCCGGGCTTGCTGATGTGTTCTTGTAACTGGGGAGGAGACAGGCAGATGCTCCCCGTGCTCCCAGGTGCTCCCTGGCCAGCCAGGCTAGCCAGTTGAGGGGTTTGAGGGCAAACGAGAGACCCTGTCTCATAAAACAAGGTAGACTCACTTGAAAAAGGATCCCATGGTCAACCTCTGACCTCCATAGGCATGTGCCAGCATGTGCACGCACACACTCCTATGTACATATTCTGTGTCCTACAATCAGAGAAATAATGATGGGTGATTTTATTAATTGCTTGGAACCACTGGAGGAGTTAGTCTGGAAAACTCCCTGATGTTCTTGGCTCTGAGCCCCTGACTCCAGGCTGCTGCCATTCTGCTGATGGGGAGCACTCTTAGTTTCTGTCTTGCCTGGCTCCTTCCTTCCTTCCTTTCTTCTGGGACAGTGAGGCTGTCAGTTCCTCTGCAGGGCTGTCTGTGAATGTCTAAAATAAGGACTGTCTGTAACAAACCCAAATTGAACTGAAAGACCTCCCCCACCTCTCCATATCATTCTCCATGGCCCTTGTTAAAGATTTCCAGAGATGAAATACTATACATTTGCTTTATTGTTTGCTGTAAATACAAATTTAAGTCCTATAATTCAGGCTGAGGACCTTGTTTTAGCGACTGGTTCCCAGAAGGCTGCCTGGTATACTCCAGGCAGTGAATAAATACTCGTTGAAAGTAAGCATAACCCTCCTTCAAAGTGTTCACAAGAGCAAGCAGAGACAATTACCAAGGTGTCAGGAATTCTTTTATGTTGTAAATGGCCTTTCATCCTTTTGAGTATAAGCATACATTTAATATTTAATTAGTTTAGCCAGACAAACACTTCCAATGGACAATCATTTGTTTACATTAACTGACAGCTTTTTGTGTAGAGTTGAGAACCTTATAATGAAAATAGCAACGGCATCGCAGTGTGTAGCCGGGAAAAGCCTGGGTAATGTTTGAGGCAACCAGAAAGTCTAGGTTCCTCTTAGAAATCTCAGGTTTTACAGGGACCTATGAAGTCAACAGTGGATGGCCTTTCTCTGCCTGCCTTTCTTTCTTTTCTCTTTCTTTCTTTCTTTCTTTCTTTCTTTCTTTCTTTCTTTCTTTCTTTCTTTCTTTTTTTTTTTTTTTTTGAGACAGGGTTTCTCTGTGTAGTTCTGGCTGTCCTGGAACTCACTCTGTAGACCAGGCTGGCCTTGAACTCAGAAATCTGCCTGTCTCTGCCTCCCAAATCCTGGGACTAAAGGCGTGCGCCACCACTGCCCGGCTCTGCCTGCCTTTCTTGTTCCTATCACAGAATGAAATTTCTATAACCAATCTTTCAGAGATTATTTCAGAAAGGCAAATTCTGTGCCAATATGTATGAATCTACCAGCAATAAATATATATTCTCTTCAGTTGCCACACACACACACACACACACACACACGCAATGCATATGCCCACACACACTTTAGAGGCTTGGTACGCATCTTGTATGACCTGTAATCATGTATTCGTCTGTACAGTTGTACATGGATTATCCAGCTCTCTCCAACCCGACTCCCACCCCAGTCTAGGGGTCTATCTCACTGACACACCAAGCCCACTACCCTTCTAGTGATGAAATAAACAAAGGCACTCGTTTTTATAACAGCTGACACTGTGCTTTTCTTCATGCACAACTTCAGAGACACAGGTCTGAGGCCAGCAGAGAAGTTCTCCAGTACCCAGCGTCAGTGAACTTGTATGCGATCTGTTTTTAACCGGTTGTTTAAGGGGCTTTCATGTGAATTCTCTCCAAGCTAAATCTCCTAAAATGGTTATTTTAATTCCTGTTCTTCAAGTGAGGAAACAGAGACTCAAAGATGTTAAAGCCACGCTACGATGGTCAGTTTTACCCAGTCCGGAAGCTCCTTGAATCGCAAGGCAGACAGTGCCTCGGATATGTGGGCGGAGCTCTCATCGCAAAGGCTCTGAGGCTCAGCCACTGCTGATAGGCATCAGCTCTCCCAAGTTAGCCCGGATGATGAAGGAACAAGTCAAAGATTCCAAATAAACACTAACAAAACCCCAAACCAAACTAACCATCACCAGGGGAAAAAAAATGCCAACACGCAGGAAAAAAACTCTGGCTGCTGAGGAAATTGACCCACCGGCTTCTAAGAAGCTGTTTAGAATGCAAACACAGGAAGGCAGTTGTAAACAGCAAGAGATGAACGCAGCTGCAATTTGGGGGCGGGGGGTTGTGAAACAAGTTATTTACAAGCCATTTCTCAAAGTGGGGAGGGAGGGCTGGGGTTAGAGGGCTCACCCTGTGTTCCCATTTACAAAATAACTAGGAAAATGATTTTTTTCTTTTAAATTAAAAGTCACTGATATCATTCACACAGCTAAAGTGGTGTGTGGATGATATCGATAGAGGATATTAAATGCCATTTTATACTTTGCTGGCAGGCAGCCAGTATAGCGTGTGTGTGTGTGTGTGTGTAAAATATATCAAATACTTCCGCCAGAATCTGGGGGACTCAGGTTATCAGTTATTATTATAGAAAGCCTGTGTGGTGAGCTAAATGGGAAAAGACCACAGACAGGGACTTGGGAGGAGAGGTGAGAAAGAGACCTTTGATCCTTCAGGCTGATGGCACCTTCCTTACCTGCAGCTCCATCGGTCTGTTTGGATCAGCAGCTGAGCTCCAGCTACTCTGGACTCAGGGATTCACAAAGCTTGAGTGGCAAGGGGAATTATTTACAAGAGAAATCATCCTGGAAACAGGGATGGAAGGAGGGGCGCGGGCTGGCTGTTTCAGGATAGAATGAAGGCTCACGTGCTTTGTCCATCAGAAAGACACGGAAGGTTATGAACAGAACTGAAGAAGCTGCCTGAGAGCCGGTGGCAGGGATGAATAGACAGGGAGAGAGAGAGAGAGCTTGCTTCCTAGAGGACCAGGGTGTAGCGGGAGTCTTCCTGCCACAGTCAGAGGTGGCTCCATTTGGGAGAAACGGGGCAGCTTCTTACTGGGTGGACAGTTTTAGTCCGCAGAACCATAAACACAGATTTTGAGTCCCAAAGTGGATCATCCATTTATATCTGTTCCAGGATTCTCAGGAGATTTGATAGGCTTAAAAGCTGTTTTTATTAGCATACATCAATTATACATAATAATGGGCTTCATTATCGCATTTCATAAATGTATAAAACCTATATACATCTGTTATTCGATTATACAATTCAATTATACAACTCTATTCTTCCCATTAGCCTCTCTTGTTCCCTTCCCACGTCCACTGGCTCCTCCCCCCCCCCCCCCCCGTTAGTCCTTCTTCTAATTTCATGTTAGTCCCTCTTCTAATTTCATGTTTCTTTTTGTATTTATTAGGTATGGAGGTTTGAATGAGAATGGCATCCCCATCCCTAGGCTTGTATGTTTGAATAGTTGGCTCCCAATTGGTGGAACTGTTTGGGAAGGATTAGGGGGTGTGGTCTTGTTGGAGGAGGCGTGTCACTGGGGGTGGGGCTTTGAGGCTTAAAAGCCTCCTACTATCTTCAAAGAATTCTGTTTCCTGTTTATGGTAGCTCTGAGCTCTCAGCTGTTTCTGCCACTGTGCTTTTGTTTTGCCATCCTAGACTCTAATCCCCTGGCATTGCAAGCCCGCAAGTAAACCTTTCCTTCTTTAAGTTGCCTTGGCTACCACATGTGGGGACAGGGTACAGGATGGATTTGAGAGTTGGACAGCCAACTCCAGAGACCAGCATCAGCGTGCAGATCTGAGTTTATCACCCAGTGCATAAGCTTATATACAGTGTTTGAGCCAATCCCAAGCCCTCAAATCCTGGGCCAATCATATCTCGCCACAGTGTCACTGTGCTCCAATGAAAGGCCGACCTGATGAGGTAACTCAGAGGTCAGGGCATCAACACCTGTTAGGACTTGGTGAAGAAGGGGAAGTAGCCACCGCCCTGGCCTTGGTTCCTTTTTTGCTGTCTCACGGGTGTTCGGGGAGCCATCTTAGATCTAATGCCGTGCACAGCAGACCAGGTCTCTTCCAGGAGTCTCAGGAGCCTGTGGCGCCTCGCTCTGCATCCCACGATTTCCTTCACAAAGTGGACGTTCACATCCCCACAGCCACGGTGTTTTGTCTCAGCAGGAGCATGGGTCCTGCCACTGAAGAAAAGGTCTCTGCTCCCCCAACAACTATTAATTGCTTTTAGTGTCTCAAGATGGGGTGGGGCTTCACAAATTCCTGCTCTTGGCACTATTAACTGCCTATGCTTTCTCCGGGAGAGGTGGGGCTTCATGACTCCCCCCACTAGATTTGTTTTCTGACGCTCATTACTATTTCATTTTGTGGCTGCCAGTAGAACGTTGTTGACGTTGATTTGGAGCTGTCCTTCGAGGAGATGGGAAACACTTCCCACTCAGGATCCGGAGTAAACCTTGCGGGCTGTAGAGTTTATTCAGCTTTACGTCATCGTTGTTTTTTTCCTCTCTTTGCAGTTCTCGACTCTAGTGAGTCAATAAAATTTAGAGCTCATTGTGGGCTAAGTGGACAATTTCCTAGAAAACAGCTGGTTAAATGTCTTTCAAGTAAACATCCTCCCCGGAGAAGGTCTTCCTTAGCGTCATCCCGCTCAGCACCATCATTTCTGCAGTCCACGTTCCTGTCTGTTTCTCAGAAGATTCTAGAAGAATCAGGAGTGAAATGAGAGCCAACCCTTCCTATTGGCATCACTGTGTTCATGCCAGTCCTGGAAGGTTGAAAATTTTTTAGGGTCTTCTGTTAATCTAGGAGGACAGAGGCAGAAGAATTCAATGCACCCCACATCAGTTAGTAACTTGAACACGTGGGCTCCTAAGCATGGACCCACCAGGCCTCCTTGACCCCAAAGTCAAAGTTTAATTTAAGTATCTGTAGCTGTTATCCAAGGACAGTGAGCCCAATAGAGGAAGTATGCAGGCGTGGGGCTGATGTCTTCTCCTGCAAAGGGATCTGAGCTACCGAGCTTGTACTGAAAGCATTTATGGATTGATATGGATTCACACTTGAGAAGGGAAGACAAAGAAAAGTACATAAAAAGTGAACTAGGGAGACACACTCACACTTTCTTGGGCGCAAGAAGGTTCAAGAATCTTGTGCTGAAGAGGAATTAGGTAAGGAGACATGACCCACATGATCTGACTCACCTGTGGGAACTTGGAAAGTTAATCTCAGAGAACAGTGCTCCTCAGCTGCTGGTTGGGAAGGGAGGCAAAGGGGGATAAGGAACCATGGCTCTTGGGAACGAAGCTACAGTTAGCCAGGAGCAAGTTTAAGTAAGTCACCCTGGAATACTGGAGGGTCACCCACAGTGATGTGTTGTGTATTTCAGCTCAGCTGGAAGAAAGGATTTTGGACCTCTCCAACACAAGGAATGGTGATGATCTCAGGTGGCACACATGCTAACCACCCCAACCTGATAATAAGACACCGTGCACAAGGATCTAAATATCACCTACTCTGTGCGTAGTTATTATTTAATTGATATATCCACAACAGGGAGCTCACAAGGAACTATAACTCCATTCCAAGAGATATGACTTCCCTCTAGCCTTCACGGGGTCTTACATTCATTTGATGCACACAAACCCACACCCACCCACACATAAACACAAATAAGAAGTCAAACCTAAAAAAGAAAATGACAAAAATCAGGTTAGGGACATGGCTCATGTGGTAGAGTGTTTGTCCCCCCTACACTGCTTGCCCCCCATGACTGCTTGCCCCCCACCTCCCATGCACAATGTCCGGGTTCCACCTGGAGCCCAGTATAAACTACTTACGGTAATTCGATGTCTAGTATGACTCCAGGGATGAACCTGACTCGAGTGATAAGGAATGGAGAAAAAACAGAGGAACACAGGAGCACACATGAAAATTGGGATCAGGTAGACTAGGGTCTTTGCTGGAGGAACCCCAGCACCAACATATAGGTTATATAGATATGAATACTGGAGGTTATTGCATACAGCCAGAAAAGGTGGTAGGCGGGGCTGGTACATTCAGATAAACATGGAGTCGTGGTTTATGGTATATAGGTGTGTCGGGCAGTGCTTGCACCTAAGGATCGAGGGCTGACAGAACCTCCGCAGGGTACCGGGGTCGGCGGCGGCTGGCGTCAGCTCCAGGCTGGGCCCACGAGGGTGGGCGGACAGACTCTGGGGTCGGGTCGGGGTCGTGGAAGGAGCCGGCCAAGCTGGCCCAGGGCCTTCGGCAGCTGGCGGGGTGGGGCTCGTGCTCCACGACAGCCTCCGGTTGGCCCGAAAACCCCAGAGGCGGTGGTGGCGGCAGCGGCAATGAAGGAGAGCGCAACTGTGAACCAGGGCACAGCTCAAGCACGCCTTCTGGTTGCGCGGAGTGGGACCTCCGTCCCAGTCTCCAAAAACAAGAGAGTGTTATCAGCTCTTTTAGCTCTCTCCTTCCGGGGGTAGCTGGTGAGAGCCCACAGAAGAAAAGTGTTTCAGCTCTTTCAGTTCAGCTCGCTCTTCCCGCTGAGAAGAGAGGAGGGAAGAGGGTTGTCCTTTGAAATGTGCGACTGTCGAGGGATCGAGAAAGCACTCCGACAGCAGGAGACCTTGCACCACACAGCATTAGTAATTTAATTCTAGCTTTGGGGTTACATATATATACAGTTTCGGGGGAAAGAACAAGTAACACCTATTGGTTTGGCTTGAGGGTTTGGGGATGCCTTATTTGCATGGAGGTGTTATCCTACGTGATAAGGGTCACGGGTCTCTTTGTGGGAAGCAGAAGCTAAGAGGGCCATATGGCCTGGGAATCTGAAGCAACCTTCCGTCCTGCTGACCCTTTTCAGGCCGAGGTCTCCGGGGCTTCAAAGATTTCTACCAGGCTTTCTGGCTTTCTCATAGCCTACTGCCCCACATAGGTAGATCAAGGGGACAGATTCATCTCATCTCAGTGGAGCAGTCTCTACACAGAGGAGCAGGCTGTAGGCCATACCCATTCTTAGGGCTGGGGGAAATCTATGTGTACATTTTTTGTATACACTGTCAACATTCACACTCAGATCTGAGGAAGAATTTATAATTTTTCTGAGTTTAAGGCTACAGGGTCCCTGACATAGTGCCTGTGAAAGCAGTTTATATTCACTTGGGACCACACTTACTGAAGTCTTCCTCTGGTCCCTCCATGGTGACACATACCTGTAATCACAGCACCCAGGAGGAGGAGTCAGACAGTTCAGAGTTCAAGGTCATCCTAGGCTGTATAGTGAATTCAAAGCCAGCCTGAGTTAAATGAAACCATATTTGTTTGTTTGTTTCTTAAGCAGCAAAAGCCAAAATAAGAATCAACGCAAAGCAAAGCTTCCCATTGCGATGGATGTGCTACAGTTATTTCTCACAGTCCCAGCATGCCATGAGTCACATGATGTATCTTGCCCACAGGCTCATCTCTCCATAAAGGGAGAGGGTGGTCCAGCTGAAGGCCCAGTGGGATGGCTCCCAACAGCTTACGCAGGGTGGGTCTTAGAAAAACCAGGCTGGTACACCTGCCAACAGGAGAGTGTGGGCTTCTCCTTCCCAGGGTGAAAGGGGCTGCCAGCAGTGTGTCCATTTACCAATGAGACAGATTGCTCCACCTCTCCCAGCATGCCGTGGGTGAGGAGCTGACTGAGTTCCTTGGATCGGCGGAGGGTTGAGGGTGAGAGAAAGACAAGGAGTCATCTGGTAAAGAACCAAATGCTGTATTTTCAACTGTGTAGCTCCCTTTTACACTCCCCACAAAACAGGAACACAAACAGGAACAGGAATAAAAACAGGAACAAGGATCAAAACAGGAACAAGGAGACACACTCGGCAGCCTACCACCTAAGTTTGGATTTCTCCTTGAGCAGTCTTCTCAGGGAAATGCATAGAGACAGGGGAGCTGGCACAACAGCACAGGTGGAGGATGGTGACTCACAGAAAAGACCAGGACCAGGACTTTAGAAGTTGGGCTTACCCTTGAGATGAGAGACACGAGAGTGAGGGTGACACCTTTCCTAGCCTCCAGCCTGGACCTGAGGGTCTTAGGGACAAGCAGCAAAAGCCTTGGCCCTGGCTTGAAAATCATAGACTTGGCGTGTTCTTTGACGACCTTCTGATTGTTTCTCACAGCTTGAGATTAGATTTTCTGTCAGATGAGACACGCCATCAAATTGCCTGGTTCTCCACAGTGGAGACTTTTGTCAGAGAACTGTTGGTGAAAAGTCCAGTAGATAGAAAGCTTAAAAACCATCAGAAAAGTACGGTTCAGTGATAATTATGGTCACGTACTCAATGGTAGGCCTGGGAGCTGTGGCCAGAACTGGTCAGGAGAACAGTGGATACTTCCGGAGACAGTAGGCTAGAGCTGTGTGGACCGAGGCCCTTCTGAGATCAACATGCAAAGTGCTGGGAACTAGATGTACTCAGCCAATTCCCTTCAAAGTCACAGGTCGGGCCCTGGCCAATGAGAACTCAGAGGGGGGTTTGGGGGTTGGAGGAGTGGAGGTAGGGGAGGGTGAGCCTTGTGCTTTCCCACCCCTGGAGTGGTGTCACTGGCTTCCCTACATCCCAACACCCACCCAGCGGGGTCACTTTCCATATCCTGCCTCCCTGACCAGCTGTGCCCTGTGGCAGAGCAGATGCGGGACCCACAACCCTACAGGATAGCCCAAAATCTCAGGATTTATTTCATAGTCTGATTTATTCCTTCATTAGCTATGCTGAGAAATGCTGGCTGGCCAGCAACTCTCGAAGCTCCTGTCGCAGCCTCCTGGGTTCTGAGATCACAAGTGTGTGCCACTAACCTAGCTATAAAACATCGGAAATTTAAGTTTCTGTTTATCAACGATACTACTGAGAAGATGAATAGATGAGGCAAAAAAAAGAGAGAAAGAAAGAAAACTGACAAAAAGAATGTCTGAAGCCGGGCGGTGGTGGCGCACGCCTTTAATCCCAGCACTTGGGAGGCAGAGGCAGGCAGATTTCTGAGTTTGAGGCCAGCCTGGCCTACAGACTGAGTACCAGGATAGCCAGGGCTACACAGAGAAACCCTGTCCCGAAAAAAAAAAAAAAAAAAAGAATGTCTGTGCTACAACTTGAATTTAAATATAGAAAGAAGTACAAATTATAACAATAAGGCAATTCACTTCAAGAATATATTATTTATTTATTTAATATTTTGAGATAGGGTCTTAGGTAGACCAGGCTAGTCTCAAACTTGCCATGTAGCCCAGGTTAGCCTCGAAGGTGCAATCGTCTTGCCTCCATTTCTCAAGTGCTAGGTTTACAGGTGTGTACCACCAAGCCTGGTATAATTTTTTTTTAAATGGGCAAATAGACGAGAATACATTTAAACTAACAAAGAAAGCCTGGTGTTGTATATCTCTAATCTTAGCATTTGGGAGATTGAGATAGGATTTTAGTTCTAAGGCTAGCCTGGACTATATAATGAGATCCTGTTTAATTAATGCATAAGTACTGAATGGTGGCTCTGGATTGCAAGCCGGTGGAGCTGACATTAGTCTATGTCCCCACACTAGATAAAGACATTATGCAGATGGCACATCTATTTATGTCATCTACTGGTGACGGTTTCAACTCTAACTGCACTTTTATCAGCCTGCCTAGGCCTGGGCTCTTATCTAATCCCTGCCCCACTCCACCTTCATTTCCTGTCTAAAACAGACTCCAGGTGACCTCAGTGCTCTTAGAAACAGACCTAAAGCCAGGAAACTGCTTATCCAGTCACTCACCTCGCCACCACCATGGTGTCTGAGCAGGGGCAGGTGGCCAAGTAGCAGGCTGCGCAACTCTTCAGGGACAGAGTGAAGACCACCACATTGTTTGTAACTTCTCTTGCCCATAGAGTATTTTCTGGATCAATGACTATTCAGTACTGTGGTTTGAATTTGAACCGTCCCTCACATGCTCCTGACTTTGAACACTTGGTCTCCAGCTGGGGGCGCTGTTTTGGGAGATTGAGGAGCTTTTAGGAGGTGGAGCCTTGCTCTAGGAAGTGCGTCACTGGGAGTGGCCCACCCCCTGTTTTCTGCTTCCTGTTTCACCATAGATATGCGGTGAGGTGGTGTCAGCTACACGCTCTTGCCATCCTGCAGCAGCCAGCTGCCATGGCCTCCCGTCCCATGATGGGTTTTATATTTGTAAACCTGAATCCTTCCCTAAGCTGCTTCCTGACAAACACTGAAATAAGGAAAGAGCCAGCGTGTTCTTTAGACTCCATAGATGGTCTTCCATCCCGTAGCAGAGGGGCATCACTTTTAACGCTCCCTGGCTATACAGGCAGCAACCCCTAACCTATGTGGGAAATGCATTAAAAAAAAAAAAAAGAACCATCTCCCTTCCCCGAGTTTAGATAAATTTTGTTTTAAACAAAAGCCAGATAATACCACTTTGTTGGCGAAACTTCGGATATTCCCAGCACCTGACAGCAGTAAGGATCCCCAGATGTTGCTGCCCAGTGACTGTTGTGGCTTTTAGAGCCACCCCTGGGGCAGTGCGATTGGGACTTCTTCAGGGTGGGGAATCTGAATCACTGTAGAGAGATAGTGAAACTGACCAGAGAGGGATCTGAGTTCTCACTTCCGAGTCTCCTGTCATTCATGGAATTATTCCATGCTACTGCTGAATTCTTATTGAATGTTCTAGGCCACTGGTTTTCAGCCCGGGCTAACTTTGTCCCCCAGGAGACATTTGGTGGCATCTTGAGACTGTTTGTGATAACTGGAGTCAGCTGTTACTGTTGTCTGGGATTAGAGTAACCACACTAGACAGTTTCGTGACAGAGAAAAACCCTCTCTCAAATCCCTGTTAGTGCCATAGCTGGGAGACTCTGGCCCATATTAACTGCTGGCTATACCTTTGTAAAGATAGGTTATCTGTAGGCAGTAGTACATCTTCACAGACGTGGAATTTCTAAGTATGTATTTTTTTTTTGGCTTGATTTTCCGAGACAGGGTTTCTCTGTGTAGCCCTGGCTGTCCTGGAACTCACTCTGTAGACCAGGCTGGCCTCGAACTCAGAAATCCGCCTGCCTCTGCCTCCCAAGTGCTAGGATTAAAGGCGTGCGCCACCACCGCCCGGCTAAGTATGTATTTCTTGCTTTGCAAAGCTCCACAGATATTTTACATTATTGGAACTTCTTCAGACATATTATTTTCATGCCTATAAAGGCTTTTAAGTAGATAGACTCTCTATGTAGAATCCTCACTGTTGGTATAGGCCCAAACTTAGTGCGTCATCATCCTCATCTGTATAAATAGGCGGAGCTCCCCGACCGCTCTCTTTTTTTCCTCTCTGCCATCTCCCGTTGTCTCCCGTCTCCCGTCTTCTCTCTCTCTCTCTCCCTCTCTCTCTCCCTCCCTCCCTCCCTCCCTCCCTCTTCTCACATTCTCATTGTGGATGACATTCTGTTGCTTCATTCGGTTCTAAGACTTGGAGTGTATTTCAGAAGCTATCAAGTCAAAATACGCAAATTTTAAGAAAGCCTTAGCATGGATGATGTCTTGCGGTAGTTTCTCATTTTTCTTTGTTCAGGAGTTAATTTATACTAAATTTATATTTTATTAATTTATATTATATAATTTATGTTATTTGCATCATGTATAAATTTATAAATAAAATATATAATTTATTTAATTTATATAAAAAAGTCAGAAGTCAAACAGCAACTAACGAATTGTTGGTTCAAGCTATGAATAACTCACAAAGTTCTAGGTTTTAAAAAAGTTATGGGCAGTGTAAGACGTTGCATGCTGGGATTCGAACTCAGATCCTTGGCTGTGTATACTCTTAACTGCTGATCCAGCTCTCTGTTCCCCTCATTATCTATGAAAGAGGAGATGAGTGCGCTGGGTTCAAGATGGTTGTTCGTTGGATCTGTCCTAGTTAGGTCTCTGCTGCTGTCGTGAAGCAATGTCTTAAATACAACTTGGGGAGGAAAGGATTATTTGGCTTACCCTCTCCATCACAGGCTGTCCTTGTAGGAAGTCAGGGCAGGAACTCTAGCAGGAGTGGAGGCAGGAAGCATTCAGGAATGCTGCTTACAGGCTTGCTCTCTATAGTTGCTTGGTTAGCTTTCTCATACATCTCAGGATTACCCGCCCACCCTCCTGGCTCACAGTGGGCTGGACCCTCCCACATCAACTGTCAATCAGGAAAATATCCCACAGACATGCCCACAGGTTAATCCAACGGAGGCAGGTCTTTAAAAGGGGCTCTCTCTTCCGAGGTGATTCTAGTCCTGGAGAAGTTGACAAAAATAAACCAGCACAGGCTCCTGGATGCACATTGTGCGTCCTCTCCAGCGGTGCCAGGATGCGGGTCCCTTAAACATCCCCGCGTGCAGCGAGGCTGGACACAGTTCAAAGAACTGGCAACAAAACACCATTAAGAATGATTAGCGTATGGGAAAGGATGTCAAACTCAGAGCCTGAAAGCCGTGGGCAGAAAGCCCTGTGAGGAGGGGATCTCCATCTCCGAGCCCTGAAACCTGGCAAATAAAGGGAAGAAAGGAACTCACTGGGGGTGGGCAGCGCCCAGAAGGTGCCAGCCGCTCATAAACAGCGGGGAATTCAGAAGGACGGCTCAAGAGGGAACTTCCTTCCCGACTCTCACGGGATAATCCACAAAGACAATTATAGGATTCCTGTAAGAAACAGTACTGCTGGCTGGCGAGAGGCTCAGAGGATGAGAGCTCTTACCACCAAGCCTCACTACCTACCTGAGTTTGACCTTTGAAGACCACGTGGTGGGCGGAAGGAGAGGACAGACTCCCGCAAGTTGTCCTGGAATCTGACACGTGCTCCTCCCACGCAAACGAATTTTCAACAGTTTTAGGGGATGACCAGATGCTCCAGTGGTTAAAGGGACTTGCCGCCAAGTCTCATGACTTGAATTCGGTTTTCAGAACTCATATAGTGGAAGGAGAGAATTCACTCCTACGAGTTAAGTTTTCTCCTGACCGCCACATGTTCTCTTTGAATGAGTGCGCGCACAAACACACACGCACACACACACACACACACGCACACACGCGCACACACACACACACAATGGATGTAATTTTTTAAAGTTTTAACAATTGGAGCTGGAGGGCTGGCTCAGCAGTTAAGAGCGCTGGCTGTTTTTCCAGAAGACCCAGGATCAATCCCCAGAATGCATATGGTAGCTCCCAACTACTGTATCTCCCGTTCCACCCACTTTTAAACCTCTTCAGGCACCAGGTACACACGTGATGCATAGATATACATGTAGGCAAAACATCCATACATATAATTATATTCTAATTATTATTGGTTTTGTTTGTATGAGACTGCGTGCATGCACACGTGTGTGCGTGTGTGTGTGTGTGTGTTGTCTCTGTGTGTATATGCATGTGTGTGTATGTGGTATATGTATATGGATGTATATGTGTGTGTGCACACATGTGTACCATGATGCTCCTCCCACGGAGGTCAGAAAGCAGCTTTGTGGAGTTGGCTTTCACCATTCACCTTTCCGTGAGTTCTGAGGATCCTTGGGTAGCAAGTGCCTTTCCCTACTGAGTTTTCTCTGTGGCCTTGGAATTCTGTTTAAAGTGTGTAGACGAGATATCAGAGGCACAAGGCCAGCCATCATGACTGCAGTGCACGTGAGAACCTGATATAGCAACCATATTGTCCCTTCTTCCCAGGAGAAGTCAGTGACCAGTGTCTACAGTGGCCTACTGCTGGGTGGAGTGTCTTCTTTTGGAGAAAGAAAATGCATATTTTTCTCTAGGGCTATGGGAGAATGAAAAGTTCATTGTGTAGACTACAGACTGCCTCATACTGAGGCCACACAGGACATAGAGTGAGTCTGTTTTTCTACAGAGGGACAGGTAGTAGAGAGTTTTGCCTTTCCAGGCCTTGAGGACTGGCAGTGACTCAGCCCTGACCTTGTAAACCAAAACAATTATACACCGTTGGTGAAAACGGGTGTGTCTGTGTTTTAGTAAAACAGTTGACAAAGCCTGACAGCAGGAAGGGGTTTAGTTCACTGACTTCCAAGGCTTAGGGCAGGGGTGGAAGAGTGGGGATTCTCCTGTGAGGGGGCTCTGACTCTACCTCAGTTATTTCCTGTGGCTGTAGAAAAATACCCTGACCAAGAGCAACTTAAAAAAGAGTTTATTGTGGCTTAGGTCCCGAAGGCAAGTCCACAATGTTGGGAATGACAATACAATGGTGGCCACTGTAGGGGGTTGGCCAACCACATTGTCATCCACACTTGGAAGGCAGAGAGGAAGAGAACAGGAAGTGGCCTATAAACCTATAAACCCTCAAAGCCCGCCTACTGCCTCTCAAGTACTTCTTCCCAGGCTCTGCCTCCTACAGGTTCCATAACCTTCTGCAAACAGCACCACCAACTGAGGAACAAGTGTCCAGGCACATGAACATGCAGAGGTGGGCAGAGGCAGGTGGGGTATCACATTCCGTATTCAGTCCACCTTAAACCCTATCTCTATGGTCAATGTCTGTGCAACCCTAGACCAGTTAACTTGGGGGGTGGGGTGAGGATTGGTTCTTTTGAAGGCAAAAGATGGGAGTTAATTGAAATGCTCACTGGATGAGTTTCTCCTCAACATCAAATGGCTGAAGAATGCCTGACTTGGGCCCAGATGCACGGAGGTCCTGTGATAGGAGAAGGACAGAAAGAAGGTCCATCCATCCAGTGAGAGTTCTTACCTCTGTATGTCTGTGTAACTGATGAGCCCGGACTTCTTGGGGGCACAAGAACCATGGGCTGGGCCAGAGACAGGGGCTGGTGGCTGAGCTCTTCCCTTGGCATGGGCAAGGTGCGTATTTCCACCCTCAGCACCTCAACCAAGCAACTAAACATGTCTTACTTGTTGGCATTTCTTCTAGGCTCCGCCTCACAGTTACCTGGCAATAGCCAGGTGTGCCTCAGTATAAGAGGGGCTGCTTGCCCCCTCCTCTCTCTCTAGCCTCTCTTACTCTCTTCCCCCTCTGTCTCTTCTCTCCCCATTTCTCTCCCCATCTCTCCCCACTCCGCATACTCATGGCTGGCCTGGTCCTCTCCTCCTCCTCCTCCTCCTCCTCCTCTTCTTCCTCCTCTTCTTCCTCTTCTTCCCCCCTCTTCCTCCTTCTTCCTCTCTCTCTCTCTCTCTCTCTCTTTCTCTCTCATCTGCCTTTTTCTGTCTCTACTACCCCCTTAACTCCCCTCCCTGTGCCTTAAATAAACTCTATTCTGTACTATACCATCGTGTGGCTGGTCCCTCAGGGAGAAGAGATGCCTCAGCATGGGCCCCCAGAGGCTCCCCCTCCCCCACACCATGCCGTGCCTCCACCAAACATATCCCTAGCTTCTTATTTATCTATTTACCTATTTATTTATTTATTGTAAAACACAACATTGCTTACGTGGGGTCTCCACAGAGTGTGGTGTCTTTAGGTCTGGCAGTGGGACTGGCTATAGAAGTTGGGTGCAACTGTTCAGTAAGGAAAGGGCCAAGGGCTTTGTGCGGCGCTGAGGGGTGAAGGAAGTTGCTACTCCGTGTTCTCTCTGGGCACACAGCACAGTCTCACAATCACTCATGTGGAAACAGGCTCTCACACCTTGGGACAGTCAGCGACTGCCTGTGTGGGCTGTTCCGTCAAGGGTGAGGGAACCATTTCTCAGGTGAGTTAGTCCCTGTTCTATTCAGAAAGAGAGCAGTTCTGGGAGATCCAGTAGGGAGAGCCAGGGACTGCTAGTGTCTGCTACAGTGGCTGGTTCCTGCCTGCTGTACAAATTCCCTTGCACAGAGCTCACATCCTCAGCTGACCACAAAACACAACGGTTTATGGGCAGAGAAGTCACAGGCTGGATGACAAGGTCTCTCCACCACCTGGCACTTGTCACCTCAGAGACCAAACTGTTTACTTTAGCATCTGAGTGGAGGGAGGATACCCTGAGTCAGAGATGCTAAAGCTCTTATTATCCGTGGCCAGAAGTGCTGCTTTCCCAGTGGCCCGTGGGTGTTTCCTTTACTGGGAGGTGTGAGTGGTATCACCCATGGGAGCCTCTCTGGGTTCCGAGGCTCTGCTTGGCACAGTCAGCAACCGTCTTGAATCCTGCTCTGCCATTTGCTTTCAGACAAGTCTCTCCATTCACATTCTTGCATTAGTGTTAATGCTTAGAAAATGTTTAGTCTGGTGCCAGTCCCTGCTTAAGACTGCAGTTCAGCACAACTTATTCTATTACTGTGTGTGTGTGTGTGTGTGTGTGTGTGTGTGTGTGTGTAGCACAGGGCAGTGTGCCCATGTTCTGACCACAGCAGGGGTGTGTGACATCGGGAGGTCCCCTTAATTGCTTCTCCTCCAGAGACTGCATCTCCACTGAATTTAGACCTCGCTGACTAGGCAAGACTGTCTGGCCAGTGAGCCCAGGTGAACTCCTGCCTCTGGCACCCAGCTTTGGGGTAACAAAGTCCAGCTTTTTTATGTGGATACTGAGGGCTCGAACTCAGATCGTCATGCTTGTGCAGAGAGCCTGTTACCCAGACAGCAATGTCCCCGGCCCCTACCTTGTGTAGTATTCACTTCCTCTGTTGTGGTTGGCACAGTCTAAATCCTGTTTCTCAACTGTCGTTTGTGTGTTACTTTGGATTTCTGCCATATCTGTTGCCACCTGTACTGTGACTTATTTAATATAGATCAACTGACTGCTGAATCATTTACATACAACATGATAGACTTGCAAATTAGACCATTGAGGTAATGGTTTGCACAGGCTACTGCTTGGCACTCTGTTTTCTGAGACGAGTGATACCAATATCTACAGCAGCACTGTCAGGATTCTATTCCAGCACACAGTCCTCCATTCCTTTTCCCTCTGCTAAGTCAGGTTGCGGCTTTGTCCTGTCTGAACGCACAGCGATGCTCTCCAGTGGGTTGTTTGGCAAGGGATTTTATTCATAAAGTCAGGGGATTTTTTTTTCTTCTTCTGTTAAATAACTTGGACTCTGACTGATTACAAGGAAGTGGTTCTTAGAGCTGACTGTTCAAAGTTGCTGGGAGAGAGGGAGCTGTGGAAATTCCCCTTCCCTGCCTAAAATAGCTGGAACCAGAGCCCAACAGTGTGAGCTTTGTCCAGGCTTGAAACAATATCCCTTCCAAGTGCGTTTTGTGCGGAAATACTTACCAATATATGATGGGAGTTCTTACTGACAAGCTAAAAACATGGTAGTCATTCTGTGTTTCATAGCTAAAAGAGTCATTGTTCTGAACAGTGAGTCCCAGAGGGGTGAAATCTAAGTCTGTGGACGTAGCAGCATTGCTCCTGTCTGGCTTTGCTTACCCCCCTTCTGTTTGATTGTTTGCTATCACAACAATCTAATTCTGGAAGTAGATATGCCCTCTATGGATTTGACTATTTCTGTTATACGCCCATTTGTGACAGTCAACTCCCAGACACTCCCAAGCAGGCTCCGAGGCAATGAGTTTTCAAGTAGGGCGGAGTTCAGAGGAGCTGGTCCCAGATGAATGGCCATGGGCTCAGGTTCCAAGGCTGCCCACAATCCTGTGCCTGGAGTGGGCACCTAGTTACTCCCAACTGGAGGAACTGTAGGTGCATAGGCTTCAGCGGACTTATTGGGATGAAAAGGACATTAAAGTAATATTTGGACTATTGTAGACTTTATTAGAAGAAAAACAGACTGGGTAAGATCCCTGGAAATACCTCATTTTCAGTTTTTAAAAACAATTTTTATTTTTCCCATCCGAAAGAACATTTAAGGCTTAGATGAAATGAGACAAGAATAAAAGCAGGAATTAGTTTGCTTATTTGTTTGCTTGTTTGTTTGTTTGTTTTGAGCATGGTGCTATAGTTTGGATCTTTAATGCTGCTAAAGGCCCATGTGTTAAAAGGCTGAGTTTACCTGAACATGGATGGGGTTGGAGTAGTTACCTGATCAATGGCAACTCAGCAGTGGTTACAACTTGGAATAATATGCCCTCCCTCCCCTCAAACTCCGTTAACCTCCCAACATGTCCTCAGGGAGGGGTGGGGCCTCGGGAGCCTCTCCCTCATTCCCTGTGGAATGTTGACAGGCCTGGTCTTGTGCAGGTCTCCTACAGGTAACCATAGCAGTTGTGAATTCATGAGTGTAACAGCTGTGTCTCGTCAGGAAGAGAGCACTTCACGGCATCCCTTTCCACCAAAGCTCTTCCGTTCTTTCTGAGCCCTCTCCCTCAGTGTCTCCTCAGCCTTGAAGAGGATGATGTCGGTGTGTAGGGCTGAGCACCGAACAGTCAGGTTTTCTCCACACTCTGAACCATTATGAATCTCATACTCACTTCCTCTCTCATACAGAAGGAAGCTTCTCTGACCAAGGCTGAGAACAGGGCAAGTCTGTGAATCCAAACCTGATTATTATAGAGCAGTTTGGCTGTACACCCATTTGATTTCCCCAAGGATCCAGAAGTTGACCATGCTCTCTTGTTATTTGCCTGTGTTGAGGAAGAGAGAGATTCACAGTAGGTAGCATATGACAGAGAGGTCACTTACCTCTCAGCCAGGAAGGAAGATGAGAAGGAGGTCACGATTCCCTTTGAAGCCATGTCCCAGTGACTTCCCATTAGACTCCACCCCTTAAAGATTTCTCACACCCCCTGCTCCAATTCCACCCCCATACGCCACCCAAAGACTAACCCTTCAACACATGGGCCTTTTTCTATATTATAGCACCACATTCAGCGGGTCCTAAAGTCCCTTAAGTCCTAAAGTTGATCGCATGAAGGTGCCCGGCTCGCACCAATGACATTTCCTTCTAAAGGAAGGGCAAGCCAAGTGTAACGGTTCCTGGGATGTCCTTTCCTCTCTGAGGTCTCTATCTCTTGGTACTCTTGACCCTGGGCCACTTGACAAGAGGAGGACTCATACTCCCATTAGCCCTGCTGCTTCAGGGTAGGAATAGGGCAGTGGTTCACTCCACCCAAGAGGAGGCCCAGTGAGTCTGGCACTCGTAGATGGGCTTCTTTCTGCCCTTCCCCCATCCCTTTCCTCAACACAAAGGACTTACAGGACCTTTGTCACTAATGGAGCCTAACTCCAAGCCCAGGATGCCAGGGTTGGCTTGGGCAAGCAGTAACAGAGCAAGAAATGATGTTGTTGACATTCCCTCTAAGGCAGAGAATTTTATCCCACAGTCTTCTAGCTAAGGAAGCGCGATGAGGAAGGGCACGCCTGTCTCACTCTGCCAGGGAGGAAGTTTGCTCTTTGGTCTCAAAGTGCAAGCATATGTACAAGCCAGCCGTGGCATCTAGCATTCAGGAAACTAGTCACCTCTGCACAGGACCTCATTAAATCAGCCAGGCTGACCAGGGAGCCTAGAGTCAGTGAAAGACTGTTTCAAAAGTCTAAGGTGGCAAAGCAATCCGATAAGACACCTGATGTCGACCGACCTCTGACCTCCGAGTGTGAACACCCACACCCTTACGCATACATACACATGGCGTTTATGGCGTTCCTTGAGATAAGGCAGCAATTCGCTTGTCTGTAATGAGTGCAAATGGTGTTTCATAGGGGAAGTGAGAAGTCACTTTGAGTCACTCCCTTCTTTGCATGGCTCTTCACCCATATTCTGAGTTCATGACACATGCTCTCAACTGTCTCTAATGCTGTGTACAGTGTTCTTCCTGAGGCATGTCACCCCACCATCCAGTGGCCCAGGTATAATCAGGTGCCCATTACCCATGGCTGCCCACAGGAAGTGGTGATTTTTGCCATCAGCGGCATAAGTCTTTGACTTGTTTCTCCTGCAGAGACTATGCTCCTAGCCAAGTCATCCATAGAACAGTAGGCAAACAGGAACAGGGCTTAACTGTCAAGAGAAGCTAAAGACAGATTTGTAAGCTGGTTGGATAACTGTCATGTCCTGTGCCAGTCTGTTCTTTGAAGACTATCTTCTCCCTTCAGCTTTCCGGAGAGCTGGTGGTGCCCTGGGGAGCAAGGGACATGGGACCGACCTGCAGGAGGACAGAAGCTAAGCAGGTGCAGGGTCCTGGATAGCACAGATATTGGCAGGGCTCAGAGCACACCTACCCTGTGAGGCTCCTGGTGTTAAGGGAAACAGCTGTGAACAGATGCAGGAACAAGAATGAAGAGTCATAAAGTATTTCCAGTGTTTAGATTGGCCAGGGGACTGGGGATGTAGCTCAGTTGGTGGTGTGCTTTCATGACATGCACAAGTCCTGGGATTAATCCTTAATATGGCATACACCAGGCCTGGTGACACACGCCTGCTATCCCAGCGAGCTGATGCAACAGGCAGGGTAAGGAATTTAGACGAGCTTCAGCTACACAGCACATTCAAACCAGCCCGAGTTACGTACACTAGACAGTGTCTCAGAATAAAGGAAACAAATAACAGAGTTGGTACACACACACAGACAGACACACACAAATATACACATACACACATACACATACATACACACACATACATACACACACACATACATATATACACACATACATATACACACATACACACACAGACACACAGACACACACACACTCGCGCACACTACTGTTGAATCTGGAACCACAGGAATCACAGTAAGCAGGAGTTCTATGTATCCCTTTGAGAATGACTTCCATTGAAATCATTACGTGATAGAGACCTGTGGGAATGTTGTGCTTGCTTTATGGTTTTATCTCAATTAGTCCCATGTAAGCCTGTGGGTGACATTTGCCCTCCCTGGGTTTCCCCATCCATTAAAAAAAAACAAGCATTGGGCCTCAGGCTCATATGAGCTCCCTCTAAGCGCGGATGACCACATCATTGTGGGCGTCATCTCAGCCCTGGGGATACAAGTCTTACTTGCAGGGAGCTTACGTTCTTTTCTCAGGTGAGGCAGGAAGAAGATAGGGATGTCGGGAGACGGAGGGGTGTCTGTCAGGCATGCAACATGCTAAGGTTGTTTACAAGGCTCCCAGTCAAGTTACAAAAGAAAACTTCATAATGTTTTAAACAGGTGTTTGATTTTGTTGTGGCGACAGTAGCCTACAGGGTAACAGGCTGGATACAACTAGGTCACTATATGTTGTGAATCAGGAAAAATGACAGGGGTACAATGCCAGAATGGACACATGCTACAAAAAGGGCAACTCAGGAACGGGAGAGTCTCTGCCAGTAGTGCCTCCCACATGCTTTTAGCAAGACATTAAATAAGGGGTGTTCCATAGATATCATGGAGGACTCAGGGGGCAGAGAGGCCACTGAAGGAACTTATGGAGATAGGAAGTGACTCCTTGGTGGATCAGGAATAAGAGCTTGGAAAGAGGAGAATCCAGTAGCACCCTGAGCATGTCTTCAGGAGGGTCTGGACAGGAATCTCTACTCAAGCTAGATAGCCACAGTGTGTCCCTAGGCCTTACCATCTGACTTGCTGCCTCTCCATCTGTGAGAGGGATGTAAAAAGCTGGTCCATTGTGGGTAAGTGGAGAGGAATAGCCTGGGATGAGTTCATCCCAGGCAGGCATGTAAACAAAGGCCCGACTTGTGACCGCCATAGAGCTGACTAATGTTGATAGAGCATCGGTCACGGAACCTGTCTGCCATGTCCTTACACCCTCCCTAGACAAGCCCAGGAAGCAGGCACTGTTATGACCCCACTTCATGGATGAGGTAAGCAGTTTCGTCAGATCAACGTTAGTCATTCTTATGTTCTCTGGTGACATCATGGGAGGTTAAGGTGACCCAGCTACTCAGCAAAAATGTGGGCAGAGACTTGCAGCAACAGCTGCTGAGTGGCTGAGTTTGTCATAAAATAAAGGGAGCGTACCGGATAGAAAAGTATGCCACCACCCACATGGGTGTGCTTTGTTGAGGAATCAGTTTATCAGTACTGAGCTTTGTTTTGAATCCCGATGGATGTGTGGGCGTTTAAACCATCCACAACTGTGACATTGACCCGTGTGCTCTGCCATCATGATTTTGCCTGTTCTAGGGTTTCCTATATATGGACTCACAGGCTGTCTCAGAGTCTTGCCTGACGTTGCCGAGCAGTCTTCTGTGATCAAGCAGACCTGTGCTTTATTTAGTCAAACGACGGAGATCTTCACTCTTGCTACCGTTCCCTGTGAACAAAGCAGCTGTGGGCGGGCGGTTGAGTCCAGTGGTGGGCCTGTCTTTAGTTTTTCTGGATAAGACCTAGGAATGAGCTTGGTGGGTCACATGCTAAGTGTGTATCTCACTGTATAAAACACATTTTTATGTTTCTGACAAAAAATAGCTGAACTGTTTCGTGCTCCTGTCAGCACGGCGCCATCAGTAAAGGTTAGCAGTCCTATGGTGTGCAGTGGCGTTTCATAGTGTGTTCTCGTTTGTATCCCCCTGATGACTGCTGGTGACCTTGAATAACTGTACTCACCGCTTAGTGGTAATCCAATGTCTCTTTGTGTAAAATGTGTCAGTTCAAATACTTTGCTCAGTTAAAAATAAAGTCCTCTTTTTATTCTGTCATGAGCAGTTTTGTTTTTCTATAGCTGTTTTAGGGGTTTTGTTTTGCTTTTGTCTGTTGTTTTGAGACAGCACCTTTCTGTGTAACCTGAGCTGGTCTCAGATTCGTGGTCCTTCCACCTTAGTCTCCTGGGTCCCAGGATTAATTTAGTAACTATATTCAAAACAAAAGCCCTTTTCTCTAGTCTCTATTCTATGGCTTTCCTTTGTTTTTCTGTCTGTTCCTCCCTTCCTCTCTTCCTTCTATTCTCTTCCTCCCTCCCTCCCTCGCTCCCTTGCTCCCTCCCTCCCTCCCTCCCTCCTTCCCTTCTTACCTGCTTACCTACCAGGGTCTTATTAGTACATCTCAAGATGCTCTCCAGTTCACAGTCCTCTGTCCCCAGCTTTGAGCACTGGAATTACAAGCAATGTATAGCACCCAACACTTTTCATTTTCTTAATGACATTTGAAGATGAAAATTTTAATTTTTATGATTGCTTATGTATCTATTAACTTTTGTAAGGATTTTGAATTATAGAAAAAATGTGAAGCCGGGCAGTGGTGGCGCATGCCTTTAATCCCAGCACTTGGGAGGCAGAGACAGGAGGATTTATGAGTTCGAGGCTAGCCTGGTCTAGAGAGTGAGTTCCAGGACAGCCAGGGCTACACAGAGAAACCCTGTCTCGAAAAACCAAAAAAAAAAAGAAAAAGAAAAAATGTGAAAAATGTGAGCGATCCAAAGTTCCAGGGTTGTCTTCCTGTGGCTTCTCTCATGGGTTTTCTAGCTGTTGGTCCTGTCAGTATTTCAAGCTCACACATTACTTTAGAGCTGAATCCTTCTGTCTTTGCACGTGGACATCCAGTTGTTTCAGTGTCTTGTTGAAAAGACTCACTAATTTTAAAAAAATTAAATTAACAGTAAACGATGTCTGGCTGTCTTTTTCTGATCTGCCCTGTGCTGGTGACACTCTGTCAGTCACATGTAGCTTTGTACTAGGTCTCAAACTGGGACAGGTGAAATCTCCCAACCCTGGTCTTCCTATCTGTCCATATATGGAGCACCAACTATGCATCCACCTCTGCTCATTAGTATAGGCTATCAAGTTGGAAGAGTACTTGCCTAGTAGGCATAGGCCCTGGATTGGATGCTCAGAACTGAATAACTAAAGCATGGTGGTGTATGCCTTAATCCCGCTAGCTACAGATTAAATTTCAGGTTAGCCTGGGCTACCCAAGACCTGTCTGGAAACAAAAGTAAAAGAGCATCTATTAAGTCAGGCTTGACCTCAGGTGCTGGGATGCAGTGGTGAAATATATTATATATTATATATTATTGTATATAATATATAATATATAATATACAAATTCCTGACTTTCAAGGGATTTTTCAGGGATGTAGGTGCCCAGTGGTGGTGGTATGAGATTCTGAAATATATGCACTTTGTATCTGCCTCTCTTTAGTGTGTGTGTGTGTTCAGATAGAAATTTTCCAGGAAGAAAAATACACCAAAGAAAAGAAGAGTGAGCTGGAAAGAGCTCCCCAGAGCAGGGAGAACCGAGTCTGTGCCAGAGGAAGTGAAACACTTAGTACAAGTGGGGAACAGTCTTCCAGGTGACAGAAGGGACAGGAAGCAGCAGAACCCCAGTAGGTCAGGAGCTATTCTCTTCAAGAGCTGGTTCTGCCCTTGAAGAACACATGTTTCCCAGAGGGGAGCACCCATGTTGGAATGGCAATGTAGTTAGTGTCCTCTGCTATAGGTTGGTGCTCTTCTCCTATAGGTTAGTGCTCCTCTGCTATAGGTTGGTGTTCCTCTCCTATAGGTTGGTGCTGCTCACCTATAGTACCTAGAGAGAGCTGGGGCAACTGGGCTGGGCTCAGAGCGCAGGACAAGCAGCTATGGAAGTCTGACTAAGCACTTCTAGGCTATGAAACAGCAGCGTGAGGGGTCAGGGCTTGCAGTTAATAGGAGAGATCTTCAAGTTGAAAAAAACAGAAGAGTTGAGAGCCATTGGGTGTCATCAGAGCCTTGTCAGCTACAGTGAAGCCTAGATTTTATTCTAAAGGGCCAGGGACATGACTAGATGACAAACCCGCTTTCAGCTTTTAAAAGGTTTCATGTTATATAACCAGTTTTCTTATCCAGCTACTTTACCACACAGGTGAGTGCTTGGCCTGTGTTTTAGACACGTCTAGAATCCTGAGAAAACACGGGGTTGTGGCTGCACTATCTGGAAACTTACAGCCAGCCCTGGACCTGGGGTGATTTATGCAAATACTCTGGGGCAGATATACTTGACTCTGTACTGGTGAGCTGTCTTGGATGCAAATATAGCCGCTTCATTTTACTACATGTCACAGTGAGTCAGGAGCTGCTGTTTCCACAGAGTGACGAAGTGACAGAATGCTGACTGTAGCTGTTCTCTCCCTGGCTTTTAAGATACTTCTAAATTGAAAGTAAGCTTAAACTTACGCCAAAGACACACACATACGAATTGTGTGGAGAATCTTCGTAGAGCCTTTCTTTACCATTACCTCTAGGTGCTCAACCCTGTTCGCTCCTGGACTCTGGAGGTCCCATGGCTGTGTCTACCGCCATTTATGATACTGAGTGGTTTTTTCCTGTACTCCATGTTCTACCTGGATGCTCCCCATCTGTGTTCTGTGACATTTCTCTGTGACTCTGCGGCATTCCTGGGTGACATGTGGACACCCTGTTCCTTTGCAGACACATGATGTCTCCATCAGTAGCAGAGTCAGATGCCTCCAGACTGTTGTCCTGTCGGGAGCCAAACCCAGGAAACTGCCTGCTGTCCTAAGAGAACCTAGGAAGTTATGTGCTGTTCTAGAAAACCTAGTCAGTACAAGGTTAAGAAAGGACATTCACAGGTCTCAGGTCCCAGGAACTTAAAGAACGTCTGGCATTTCCTGGAAGCTGGTTATGACAGTGGGATGGTCTAGGGCAATAAGCATTCAATAGTGGGATAGCCCTAAGCAATGACCCTCACCCAAACTTCCCGGTTTGCTGTGTCTTTATAACCTGCACCTGAAATTAAAGTTTCAGAGCTTGATCAGAACCCCAGACTTGCTCTCATTCCTTGTGTCTCTTGTCCCTTCATTCTTTTGTCCCCTTCCCTAAGGTCTCGAATCCCTGCGGGCCAGGGCATTGCCCAGTGTTTGGGAATGTGACAGACGATGCAGAAGCAGAAGAGGAAGGGTGGGAATAGAGATGCCATAGCATTTAATATATGCCTGAGTCACACTTGCTGCTGATGTAACTATCCAGTGTGAGAGAGGGCCATAGTGAGTACACCCCCCCACACACACACTATGCCCATCTCTCTTACACACACACACACACACACACACACACACACACACAGATAGGGTTTAATTGCTGTGAACAGACACCATGACCAAGACGACTCTTATAAAAGACAGCATTTAATTGGGGCTGGCTACAGGTTCAGAGGTTCAGTCCATTATCATCAAGGCAGGAACATGGCAGCATCCAGGCAGGCATGGTGCAGGAGGAGCTGAGAGTTCTACATCTTCATCTGAAGGCAACTGGGAGAAGACTGCCTCTTTTGCACAGGGCAGAACTTAAGCACAGGACCTCAAAGACCATCCTCACAGTGACACACTTCCTCCAACAAGGCCACACTTATTCCTACAAGGCCACACCTACTAATAGTGCCCACTCCCTGTGGACCAACCATTCAAATGCACGATCTATGGAGGCCAAATGTCTTCAAACCACCACGCGCACGCGCAGGCACACGTACACTCAGTTCTATCTTGCACTTTTTCACTGTCACAATGCTCTACTTATCTCGGACACGCTGCCAGGAATTGTGTGGGAAGACTTTCAGAATCTTCGTTAGAGTTCACGTGGGCTTAGCAGTTCCTGGTGATCCTGTAGAACCTGGAGGGTTTCTGCAGAAAGAAGCCAAAGTGTTGGCCCGAGTCCTGGCCACATATTAGTCTCGCCTGGATGAACAGAGGTTTAAAAATGAGGGAGCATCAAGGTGAAGCCAGCAGGGGCCGAGTCAGAGAGGAGACCCACCCAAGGGGCCAGCTCAGAGAGGAGACCCACCCAAGGGGCCAACTCAGACAGAAAACTCACCCAAGCCAACTGCTCGAAGTCCAAAGGGATGAACCCCGTATCCAGCTTGCCTGGTGCTGTCTTGCTACATCTTTAGTAAATATTCTTTTAGTTTTATGTGTATGGATATTTTGCTTGCATATATGTGTGTGTGCACCATAGATGTTCCTAGGGCCTGTGGAGGCCAGGAGAGGGCATCAGATCCTCTGGAACTAGAATGACAGACAATTGTTACTCACAGAGTGGATTGTAGTTACTGAGCCTTAGTTGTCCTTGAGCGCAGCCTGTGCCCTTAACCTCTGATCATCTCTCCAGGTCTTAGAAACTTTATTTTCTTAGGACATTAGGATGGGACCCAGGGCTTTAGGCTTGTCTCTTCAGCTAACTCTCTTTTCATGTATAATAAAATTTATGTTATTTTTATTTTTTTCTCCCCGAGATAGAATCACATTCTTTAGCTCAGGCTGGGTTTGAACTCATGGAGGTCTCCCTGTCTCGGACTATCAGGTTATAAGATTGCACATGTGAGCCTGGCTTTGGCAGCAAAGTCCCTAGCCCTTCTGGATATATGTTTTAAGGATATCAGATATATTCTTGATTTGCTTTTAATTTTCTTTTTAGTTACAACATAATTAGCTCCGTGCCACCTGTATATGTGTGTGTCATTTATATATTCTTACTTCTTCTATCCCCCACCCAGCCCCCACTCCCCAGGTATCTGTCTTCATATCTTTGTGCTGAGGGTCTTGTTGAAGGGGGTAGGGGTGTGTGGGAGGGTGATGATGGAGCGGGAGCCGCTGGGGAAGAGAGATGAACTAGTACGAGTCTTTGGAGAGCAGCTCATGGAAATTGCAGCATGCCTCCCTAGTCCCTGGTATATCCTCTCCTATAGCCACCGTCAGTCAAGCTGTGGCGCGGTAGTAGTGAATGAGTTGTCCAGCTGCTGACAGGCCTGCCCTCCAGTCCCAGTCTGGTCCCAAGAAAGGGCATCTGTGTCTGTCTCTGGTGTATAAGTGCTGCCTGGCTGTCTCCAGCTTGACTTGACACTCCCTCCTTAATAAAGAGTCCTGCAAAACAGTGTCTGCAGAGTCGCTGCGCCAGGTCCCTGTGCTGTCCTGGAATGCTAGGCATTATTTCCCTATGAAGAAGATACTTGCTCGCCAAGCGCTCACGGCTTGCCCTTCAGATAGCCTGGATTATCTGGCACCCTGCATTGCCATTCAGTACACAAAAATTATCACTGGAAGCGCGCGCACACCCGCGCCGCCCCTCTAAATGACTGTGTAAACACTCTCCGTCGTGCCGCTGAAGCGCAGTTGCCCTCTGCTGGGGAAATGAGGGCAGCTTGTCGGGGCGAGGACCGTGCTAGCAACCTTCCCTGGTGCACACAGGCTGTGGTGCATGACGGGAATGGAAACGCGGAACTAAAGTCTGTCCTGCTTTTTTGGGGTGGGTGGGTGGGGTTGAGTGACAATTAGTGAAATCACTTAGGTTGTTTTCCTCTTCTTACTGGAATTGTTGGATTTGATAGATGGGAGAGGATCAGAGGGGGAGGGGAGGGACTGGGAGAGAGAGAAGGGAGAGAGGGAGGGGCGGAGGAGGGGAAGAAAACGTGCTAACTTCTCCAATCCTACAAGACAAAGGTTTAGAGAAAACCGCACTGAGTGACCCAGCAGAAGGAATCCAGGAGTGTCGGCTGGAATCCGACTATCGATTTCAGCGCCATGCAGAGACTATACACACTGATAGGAGTATTCTTTGCCTGTCCTATCTGACATAAGAACTCCAACCAACACGGAAGAGAGAGGCTATATAATTGGAGAAATGACATTTTCACTTTTGTGGCTATACGTTCACTTCCAGGTAGCAAAAGGTGGCTAGAGCAGTGTTTCTCAACCTGAGGGTCACGACCCCTGCCTTTTCTGCATATCAGACATTTTACATTGTGATTTATAACAGTAGCAAAATTACAGCCATGAAGTAGCAATGAAATGTTTTTATGGGATGTGTGTGGGGGGGGTATCACCTTAACATATACTGTAGGATGGTTGAGAACACTGCTCTAGCAGCTAATGTGTTGGACATTGTACTGGGTACATTGTTAACGGTAACCGGCCAGAACCCCCACCCACCTCAACATTGAGGCCCGGTGCAGAGCTGGGGGAGGAGCTCAGTAAGATTTCTTTATTCAGAGACAAAGTCTCATTACATAGTCTAAGCTAGCCTCAAACTCATGGCAATTCTCCTGCTCCGGTTTCCTAAGTACTGGAATTATCAGTGTGTTGCCATCATGAACAGTAAGAATTTATTGATTGAAGAAAAACTCAAGTGGGTTTGGTTAATCCCTACTACTCCAGAAGCTGAGGCAGGAGGCATGCAAGCTCAAGGCTTGCCTGGGCTACAAAGTGAACTCAATTTTGAGACTTGGTGTCACAAGAGTAACGTCCGTAACAGTAAAGGCAAGGGTGTGGCCCAGGTGGAGCAGGTGATTGGATGTGCTTGAGGTCTCTTGGTTCATCTGCAGCTCTTCAACGGGAAGCTAGAGCAGAGAATGAGAGAGAGGAAAGAGAGGAAAGAAAAGAGAGAAAAGAAGAAAAGGAGGAAAAAAGAAAAAGGAAAAAAGAGAGGAAAGAAAGGAGAGGAGAAAAAGAGAGGAAAGAAAGAAGACATGAGAGAGGAAAAGGAGAAAGAAATGTGTGTGTGTGTGTGTGTGTGTGAGAGAGAGAGAGACAGAGAGACAGAGAGACAGAGAGACAGAGAGAAGAAAGAAAAAGGGAAAGAGAATGACAGAGAGGAAGGAAGATCCCTGCTGGACCCATCTTCCTTTATAAAAGCCTGGTGGCCTGCTCTGCACACTGTTCATCCAAGACAGGCTCTGTCTTAAAGGTTGCCTTTACATGATGCTGGCCTTGGCGGTCAGGGAAGGGTATTTTTGGCTTGTTTGCAGAACTGTCTCAGGAGCATGCTGAGTCTGTGAAAGTTGCTGCCCACTAAGAAGAAGTCTTTACTACTTGTGATCTCACCATTGAAAATTTCTTTAATTGTCTTCTGGTGTTCTGGGTTTTGCAGTTTTGTTTCTAAGGATACATTCTTGGGTGATGTCACGAAGTCCCCAAAGACACAGTGGGGCTGTGTTAGATCGGGAAAGAGAATCTGCTGAGGATTTGTCTGGAGGTGTCAAAAGGAAAAGAAGGGAAATGGAGCTCTTGGGGAAGTGGCTTCTTGTCTGAGTTCTGGCTTAGCAATTGTGGTGGGGAGCTGAGGCGCACACGGTGGTTAGAACGAGTCAGCAGGGTCCCGGGAGGACAGGAGGCAGAAGGAGAGGCTGGCCTACAGCGTGCAATCATTGCATAGTGTCCGAAGGAGATTACAACATGGCCGAGTTTTCAGAGGTCCGACAGAGACCGTGGTAGAGATTCTGTGGGTTCTGAGACAACTTGACTTCAGCCAGATGGTATTTGAATAATCTGGTAGAGAGAAAACAGATATAGCAAACACAGCCACATTAGTGATGAAACTCTCACTTTGACTGTGAGTCATATGCAGTGGTTCCCCGAGGTCAGGCTGGCCCTCAGCTCAAAAACAAGTGAGGGATTGAAGCAATTACTCAGATAATCCATAGCCACAGCTACTGGAAGGGCTGTGTCCCTAGAAACAGCACAGCAGGGCTTGGAAAAGTTAATGATTGTAACAGTTATCTTGAATGTATGGATCGGAGGAGATTACAGAAAAACCTAGAATGTTACTGGGGATACACTTGGGTTGCATCATTGAATGTGGGAAACCGAGAGGCTCCCAACCCCTGAAAGGAACATTTTGCTTTCAGCCAAAATGGAAACAAAAATTGGGGCTTAAATTTGGCCAATGATTCAGGCCTCTGTGTAGGTGTTTTTAAATGCACAGCAGATAGTTTTCATGTTGGAGTTTATTTGACCTAAAAGAAATAGTGAAAAGCACACCTGAAGAAATTGAGATACCATGAATAAAGTAATTTATTTACAGCTATCCCTTAATTAGTACCTCCTTTGGCCTGTGATGATTAACTGGGCTAGACAAGAAAGAAAAGATCTGTCTTTCTCCTTCTCCTCCTCCTCTTTCCTCCTCCTCTCCTCTTCCCTTCATCCCCCTCTTCTCCTACCCACCCCTCCTCTGTGTTCCTTCCCTTCCCTCCTCCCTCTTCTTTTGTTCCTCCTCCCCTCTTCTTCTCTTTCTCCTCCCCTCATCCCTTCCCCTTCCCTCCTCCCCCTTCTGTTCCCTTCATCCCCTCCCCTCCTCCCCATCTTTTTTCCTCCTCCCCTTCATCTGTTCCTCCTCTCCTCCCCTTCCTTCCTCTCCCTCCCTTCCTTCCCTTCTCCTCTTCATCCTTCTCTTCCTCTCCATCCTCTTCTCCTTCCTCCTTCTCCTCCTCCTTTTCCACCCCACTTTTCCTTTTCTTCTTCATTTATTCAAAGTAGCTTTGAACAGTACATGGTTTATCTGTGTATAGTAGAAAAATACAGGTTCAAGCAGCTTAGGGAAGACTGATCTTTGGTCTCCAGAGGCAGGTGACAGTGAAAGGCCAGGCTTTGAGGCCATTCCTTTAGGTGCCATGTCACAGGAAGGGGGACACGCCTAATCTTCCGGTTTGCAGCCACCTACACAAGATCCACCTTCACCCTTAAGGAAATGGTTCGAAAGAAAGTTCCAACCATTTCCTTAGTCACCTCCTCCTCTTTCCTACCAACCACTTCTGGCATCCTATTGGCTAGAGAACTCTTAAATGGCACTCTTATTTGTAAAGGTTGTGACATGTAGTTTTAAATCCCTTCCACATGACAATAGCTACTCTCTGACCAAGAAAGAAGGGAGGCAGGATATGACTAGGTGTCTAGTAGGCTTTATCACTTTGAAAAGCCTTAATACAAATCAGGCAGAATCTATTTTTAACTTAATTTTGTAAAAAACAAAAACAAGTTTATTTTTATTTATGTGTGTCTGTGTGTGTGATGTTTGTGCGTGTGTGTGGTGTGTGTGTGTATGTGTGTGTGGTGTGTATGTGTGGTGTGTGTGTGTGTGGTGTGTGTGGTGTGTGTGTGTGTATGTGTGGTGTGTATGTGTGGTGTGTGTGTGTGTGGTATGTGTGGTGTGTATGTGTGGTGTGTATACCACCTGTAGCTGGTGCTGGAGGAGGCCAGAAGAGGGGACCAGATCTCCGGGAGCTGAAGCTACACACAGTTCTGAGCTGCCTGATGTGGGCACTGGGAACTGAACCCTGGTCTTCTGCAAGAGCAATAAACATTCTCTAGCCCCCCCTCTGGAGGTAAACCACCTCTCCAGCCCCCGCCACATAAATTTAATTGTCCATTTTAGCAGATTTTATTCATGACTAATTACCACACTGTAAAACAATGATTGTATATATTACAATGTGTTCCTTCTGGGTGTGTGTGCTTTCTGAGAATGTAAGCAGCGCACGACAGTCACAGCATTCCTCTGGAGGACTTCAAAGGACTGAGGCACGCATGTCTGCCAGGAGCTGTCTTCCTCTGTTGGAATTTGAACCGAATGCGGTGCTTTGAAGAACTAAATGAAGAACTCAAGAAGCAGTGTCTTCAACCCAAATGTGCTGTCCAGAGAAAGTCCAACTTCATTGGTCCTCTGAGGAGGGACTTACTGAGGCCCAGGAAAGCCCTCTCAGAATGGAACAAGTCCATTTTGATTGAAGTGATTCAAACAGCTGTGGGAGTGGCAGCTGTGGCAGCGGCGCAGTGGCAGTGGTGGTGTGGGGCTTGGGCTCTGGTCAGAAGCAGCATCTTTGTCAGCCAGCTGTGATGAGCATAGGGAGAAAGGAAGGCAATGAAGGAAGAGTTGGGGGCGGGACTAAGTGCCCAGGTCTCCTAAACTGTAGTCTGTGCCTCAGGACTTGTAACTGTCTTCGGGGCTAGGCAATCAAGAGGCTAGAAGCTGAATGAGTGGGGCCTGGAGCACAGAAGACTGGAAAATGCCCTCCCCTCAATCTCTGGGTTATAGCTGAGGCTGAAGACACCGTGCTCTTTTGAGAAAACTTGATGTCTGCATCTTGCTATGAAATCTGATTTGATAAATATGGATAAAATGTATAATTCCCAGTCAACCGAATACTGAATAAAGGAGCTCACGATTGGCACCTTGGCTTTGGGGGCAAGAGGACACTCACTAGTCATGGGAGGATTTGGGTATTTTCCCTCCTCTTCCACCTCTTCCCCTTCCCTCACTTCCTCCTTCCTTCTCCATTTTCTCCTTCACTGTTTCTTTTCCATCTTCTTCCTCTTCCTTCTCCACCTTCCTCTTCTTGATCTCATTATCTTTCTCCCTTTCTTCTTCTTCCTTCTCTTCCTCCTCCTCCACTGTATTCTTCCTTCACTACTCTTTATGCGCCTCCGTCCTCCTCCCTTCTCCTTCCTCCTTCTTTTCCCTTCTCCTTCCTCCTCTTCCTTCTTCTTTCTCCTCCCTCCTCCTCCTTCTCCTCTTCCTCTTTCTCCTTCTCCACTCCTCCTGTCACAGTGTCGATGACAAGGGTGTTCTTGAATAGAGGAGTGCCCCATAGGCATGCAAAGAAGTCAGTTAGGATGCTCTGCCTGCAATGGGAGGACGTGAGGATGGAAGGGCATGCCGTTCTGCATCCTGGAAGTCTCTTAGGCAGAATCATAAGGCTGGTCTCTGATTGTCAAGGCACAATTCAGAAAAGTAAGGCTTCGGGAAGGAAGTGATTTTGTCTGAGATAGAAGCTACATCAACTTCCTGGCAGAAGAACCACCCTACAAACGTGCTTAATTTATCATACGGGATTAAATTTTCTTTTATACTTGTTTTCAACTCTTAAGGAAATGTGAATGTTCACATTCAAATTTAGATTTGCAGCTCTTATGGGGGAAAAAAAAGAAACTCTTAAGAATATTAGGCATGGGGCTGGAGAGATGGCTCAGTGATTAAGAACATTGACTGCTCTTCCAGAGGTTCTGAGTTCAATTCCCAGCAACCACATAGTGGTTAACAACCATCTGTAATGGATTCTGATGCCCTCTTCTGGTGTGTCTGAAGACAGTTATAGTGTACTCATATAAATAAAATAAATCTTAGAGAAAAAAAAAAGAGACTATTAGGCATAGACCCCTGGATCCTAAGAAAGCCATCAGAGCTAGCTTTCTTACTCGCTGTGTGTAGAATCCAGTTTGGTGCTGGAGGGACAGAGTTCATGATGAGCCCCAGGGTTTTTACTTATTTTTATTTTTTCATCGTTGTTTTGAAACAGGGTCTTGTGTTGGCCAGGCTGGCCTTGAACTCCTCATCGAGCTCCTTGAGGTTATGGATGTGGCAACCAGGAGAGTCTATACAGTCACTCAGGCAGAGGGAGAAGATCCGAATCCCACACAGCGACTGTCTCTCAGGGCAGGCAGTGCAAAGGACAGAGGCAGAAGGATTTAGGAAAGATGGACGGGAGAATGGGAAAGCCGCAGAAGCAAGAAAACAAAACAGGAAGACTGTTGTCCAGTGCCACTCAAGAGCAGAGGAATGCGAGTGGGCTGGGCAGGGACATTTACGCTACTGCGTCTGTGGGGGGAGGGGCGGGGTGTCTGCGCCTATTCACTGGAAGGGGAAATGCATTGTCACGACGGTCGGAGCAGTTCTCAGTATCTGGTCTAGAAAATGGAATGGCCCCTTCAGAGGAGACACTGTAAATGGTGCCCTCCTGCGCTACACTGTTTGTTAAAGTGAAGGAGAAATTAATATTCTTCCACGGAGTCTCAGGTAAGCGAGCCACAGTTCATCTGTGCTGTGGAGGCATAGGGAACAGTTAAAAATATTAGACCCTGGCACACATTCAAGGCAAACAAGCAACACACGGCTCCTTCTGTAAGAGCCCATGATTTGCCGAAAAATCATACCCTGGACTCAAATAGTACGGAAACGCAAAGGGTGTTTTATTCTGCAGAAGTCCAGTATGCTGGGGTCTCTCATTACCAAGACAGAGAGACAACCAAGTGAGCTCGCAGGCCCGATTTAAAGCACATTGGAATTCTGGGTAAATGAGCTTTAGCTTACTCTATCTCTAGACATTCTGAAGCCATTATGGGGCATGAGGCTAGAGCCTGGGTTTGTTTGTTTGTTTGTTTTTTTGTTTTTCCTCCTTTTCTTTTAGTAATTGACTAGCTTGGGCTTGGTTGGACTTGCCCTGTTCTTAGGCCTAGTCTTCTTAACTGCCAGTTTGAAGTCTGTCATGGAATCAGCCTAGCCTTCTCACTTCCTCCAGCTCCAAGAGCAGGGATGAACGGTAGAGAAGGTGACCCGTGTACCCTTGTCCTTAAGAATTTCGTTATTTTAACTAGGAAGATGCTTTTCTGAATTACATTACTTGTGAAACCGGAAGTTGATTCTCGGGACTCGGGACAATGGATTTGTTGTTTTGCAAGGGCTGTTTCAGAACAGAGAGGAATGGAAGGAAGGGCGGTTATGGTGAGGAGTGGGAGTGGGGCAGGGAGGGAGTGAGGGGTAGAGAGAGAAGAAGGAAGGACCAGACAGGACAGGGTAGGGCGAGAGGAGGCAGTGGGAACCTCTTGAGTTAGCCCAGCGGTAAACCTGGATGTGCATGGATCTTTGTGATGCATGACCAGGAGCGGTATAGCTGGCTCCCGTGGTACTTCTGATGTCAGTGTTAGGGGGTTACGTACTGTCCCACAGGGGCTGTGCATTCCAGTCAGAGAGCAGGAGGGCCCCTCTCTCCCCACACCCTTGCCAGCATTCCCTGTTGTTTCTGTGATGAAGGGGTGGGGGTGGGATGAGATGAAGTCTCTCCGTTGGGTTGAAAAACAGTGAACAAGCTCCACCCCAGGACATTTTGCCTGGGACCCAGCTCCAGTCCAGGTCGCTCTTGCAGTTCGCACCCAGCTCTTCAGATGCAGGAGAGACATTGGTGGGAAAGCAAGATGGTTTGCTTGTTGAGATGGACACATTCTCCACACAAAGGCTCACGTGGGGCAAAGGCTGCTTGACATACAGTGTTCAGGAAGGCCCGCGGGGAAGCTATGATTAGCTGTCTCCATACGAAGCAGACAAGGAGTTATTTAAAAAAATAAAAAACAACAAGGTTTTTAAACTGTCAAACCTTTAAACTGACAGACAGCAAGCGCTCTGCCACTGGGCCAAATCCCCAGCCCTGGTTTCTTGAGACGAAGTCTTGCGCACTAGGATGGCCTAGAACTCACACTCCTCATGTTCCAGCCTCCCAGCTGCTGGGATGAGCCGCAGTAACCTGCGTGCCTGCATGCCTTCCTAAATTTTAAATCATGGGAAGCGGGGGAGAATACACTTTAAAGTATTTATTATTATTATTATTATTATTATTATTATTATTATTTTTAAAATGCCTGTGTATATAGCTCTGAAAGCAGGAACCTGGCAAACCCAAGGAGCCAGGGTTAGCAGTGATTAACATGGGTGTTGGGAACCGACCCGGGCCCTTGGGAAGAGCAGTGTGTATTCTCGACTGCTGAACAGGTCCATCTCTCCAGTCTCCATATTATCAAAAATAAGTACTGTAAAGAGAAGCAAGTGTGTTCAGTCACGCTAACAGAGTGGACTGTATGCAGAAGAAAGGAAAGATGTCCACGCTGGTTCTATCTGGGTGACAGGAAATCAGTATTTTTATTTTTCACGTGTTTCTGTTGACACAGTGATTTTCTATCGGAAACATTATTTCTTTTATTGTTTCCCTGAGGAGCTGTTTTTAAAACCATGCTTTGAAAATTGTTGAAGGAGCAGAGCCAGTAAGAGATTGGCCAAGTTGGGCAAGTAGGCCCTCTGCAGGCCAGCCCTGGACTTGGGACTCTCCTTCCCTCCCACTCGTACTGAAAGGATCTAGAATGATTAAGTTTCCCAGGGCTGAATAACTTCCCTGTTTGCCTTTTTCTCTTCCCTGAAGAGGTTGTCGTGTGTTCTGGAGTCTGCAAGACGCCGTTTGGTGATGCCGGCAGATCATCTCAGGAGATTCTGGGCTGGAGGATCCAAGTTCAAGCCCTGTCTGAGCTACAGAGTGACTTTAAGGTCTGCACAATTTAGTGAGACCCAGTCTACAAATAAAAAGTAAAATGAGATGTAACCCAGTGGTAGAGTGTCTAGGTTTACTTCCTTGGGGTTGGGGGGAGGAGGAGAAGGAAGGAGGGGAGATTAGGGGCCGACAAGAGGAGAGAAGAGGAAGGGAGGGGAGGGGAGGGGAGGGGAGAAGAGAGGAGTAAAGAGAAACTGTTCTAATGGTCTGGGCCATGGAGCGATGGCCTTTTATGGTGGTTAGCTGTCATCACTGACTTGACACAACCTAGAATCAGGAAGAAAGTCCCAGGGAGGGAGCACCCACACTGGCTGGCCTGTGGGCGAGCGTGTGGGTGATTGTCATAATATAGTTCATTGATATGGGAAGTCCCAGCCCACTGTAAATGGCTTCATTCCAGAGTCAAGAGGTCCTAACTGTAGAAGGTTGGAGAAACCTTCAACCTGAGCAGGAAGAAGCAAGCCAGCAGACATGTCCACGCTCTTTCCCCTCTGGTCTTGGGTGAGAGTGTGCTGCTGGGTGTAGGTGTTTTAAATTCCTGCCTTGGCTTCCCTGCTGTGACGGACTGTGAATTGTGAGCTTTAGTCTTTTTGTTCCCTACATTGATTTTGTCAGGATATTTTATCACAGTAACAGAAACGAAACCAGGACACTTGGTCTCCTAGGGTTGACATTGAAGAGTTACAAAACAGGCTGAGGAAACAGACTTTCTTCTCCTTCTCCCCCCTCCCTCTCTCTCCCTCCTTCTTGCTCCCTCCCTTCCTCTCTCCTCTGTCTCTCCCCACCCCCTTTCTCCTCCCTGTCTCCTAAATGGCTGGAGGCCATGCTAGCTCGTTGTTGAACTTTGAACCTATTTAGGGAATCTTTGTTCTTAACAGTTCTGTGGCTTCCGGCGAGTTCTGAACTTTTCTGTCCTATGTTGTCTCGTGGGTGCGGAGAGGATGACCGTCTGTCACCTCACTGGAATCCCCTTCAGATTAAGTGGAATGAAAACGGAGCGTGACGCTGAAGTGATGGTTTAGGCTCAGCCTTACAAGCTCTCTCCCTCTCCCTCTATGTTAAAGACCAAATCTGCAAATTCCTTCAGACAGCACAGGCTGTCCCACAGAGTGCCGGAGCTTACGGACTTGTATTGTGAAACCCTTGAATCTCCCTTAGGGCAGAAGAGCACACTTCAGGTAAACTGTTTGAGATGGAACCCGGGGATCCCGCTGTGGAAGGAGGGAATCAACTCTGGAAAGTTGTCCTCTGCCTTTCACAAGTTACACACGTGTGCATGTGCATGCACCCACACACAAGCACACACGGAGAAAGGAAGAGAGAAATATCAAAGGGTCTTCTCTATGCTAAGCACTTGCATAAGTGTGATATGGTTAATGTCAAATAAACTGAAGGCATTATGCAAAAATAAGATAGCTTGGGGGGGGGGGGATTGTCTGTGCCATTTAGCATGTCCTTCGTAAAACCTAAAGAAAGCTATTATGGGGGCTGAAGAGACAACTTGTGGCTTACTTTCTAGTTTTCCAGAGGGCTCGAGTTCAGTTCCCTGTATCCAGATGTGGCTGCTCACAACCACCTATAACTCCAGCTCCAAGACATCCCAGGTCCTCTTTCTGGCCTCCACAGGAACCCACGAACACATGGGAGTATCCCCTCAAAACACCCACATCCATATTCATACCCACACCTCACACATACACAGACATATACACACTACCCACACACCTACACACGAGTTTCATACTTTAAAAAAAGTAAAGATTCATCTAAAACAGCATATTTGGTTTAAAACACTGCAATACCAAGTTTGTGTTTAGATCCAGGGCTGTTCACGTGTGGAGTTCAGGTCTTCCCTGACCCCTTGGTGACCCTGTTTCAATAATCACAACCGTCCCACTTTACAGGACATGGGACTGGGGCACTGCGTGTCAAGCCCAGTGTGGTGAAGCTAGTGTGACGGACTCTGGACTATGAGTCAACCGAGTCCCAAGAGGCCTCACGCATGCCCTGCTGGGTGGGTGGGCCTTCTCTCAGGCTTGGCCTCTGCTGTGAGTGCCTCCTGTGACATGGGATTGTTCTCGGTCCCCAGAGCCAGACCCTCCATCAACAGTGAGTCAGCTGAAGGGTAAACTAATGAATTCCCCTCTTCTAACAGAAGCCAGAAATCAGCCCGCCCACCTCGTCTTCTGACAGGATTGCTGCAGATTTTTTTTTTCTGTAGACTTTTTCTGTATGCCCATCATTCCACATTGACATAGAAGACAGCACAGGCTGAGAGGCGGCGGTGGAAACAGGAAGCTGCTGCTCCCTGGGAACAGTCTGTGAATGAAGCTGCAGAGACTGCTTCATGTTCAGCTGGACACAGGCTCACTTCCAGATTGACTCATACGTGTAAATACTCATGACTCTGTCTACACTGCCTCCCCAGGCCTCTCCGTTCCAAAACGCCAAGTGTACAATCTGAGTGAGTCATCCTGGGATTCCAAGCCTTCCTTGGGTCCTCATCCTCAACCTGGACATTTCTCTTTCTCCAGGAGCCTCTCACCCTCCCCCTGCACCCCCACCCCACTTCCTCCAACAGAGCACACTCACGTTCTGACCCACTCTGTCTCTCACTGAAGATCTGACTTCTGACCTGGGAGGACTGTGAAGGTGGTGAGGTGCTCAATATGAGGATGCAAGTTTGATTTGAAGAACCGGAAGAGAGGAAATAAGTCAGGTGTGGCAGCATGTACCTGTAATCCCAGGCCTCAGAGGTCAAGATGGGCATAGGCCACTGGCTGCTCAACCAGCCTAGTGGAATTGGCAAATTCCAAGTCCTAGCCAAAAAAACCAAAAAACCAAAAAACCAAAAAACAAAACCACAAACAAAACAAAACAAAACAAAACAAAACGAAACAAAACAAAAAACCCTTATCAAACATATAACAGCAACAACAACAACATCACACATGAAGTCTGTGGCTCTTGAGGAATGACTCACTCAAAGCTGCCAAAGTCAGAGAGAGTGCGTGCACTCTCTCTTAAACAAAGAGAGGGAGGGGGAAGAGAGGGAGAAAGGGAGGGGGAGGTGGGGGTGGGGAGGTTGACACGACTTCCTCTCCTGGACTGTGTGCTTCAGGCCACCAGGAGCTCACACTTTGCTCTGTGGCACAGCCCTGGCTGTTGGACTGATACCAGCGTCCAGCAGGTGCGCCTCCCTCTGTGGTTTTTGAACAAACACAGGTGCATTAGCATGCCTGTTGTTCTGTAGTAAGTTCTTACAGGTCTAATGCCCGGAAACAACGTTGTTCTGGCTTTATTTCTACTGCTGTGATAAAGACCAAGGCCAGAAAGACTGGGGAGGAAAGGGCTGATCTCAGCTTACATCCAGGTAACAGTTCTGCCACCAAGGGAAGTGGAGCAGGAACTCAAGGAAGGAACTGAACAGAGGCAGATGGAGGAATGTTGACCCTGGCTTGCTCTCCATAGTTTGCTGAGCCTGCTTCTGGGGAACCCGTCTTTTTGTGTAGGCATGCTTGACTTCTGAGTGTTTGAAAGTCTTTCAAAGATAGCTTTCTTTCTTTTCTTTCTTTCTTTTTTTTTTTTTTTTTTGGTTTTTTTCGAGACAGGGTTTCTCTGTATAGTCCTGGCTGTCCTGGAACTCAGTCTGTAGACCAGGATGGCCTCGAACTCAGAAATCCGCCTGCCTCTGCCTCCCAAGTGCTGGGATTAAAGGTGTGCGCCACCACCGCCCAGCACCAAAGATAGCTTTCAAAGAAGGCTTTGATTGCTAACTAAAGTGGACCATGCTTCACTATATATTACCTTTCTGCTATCTTCCTTTCATCTGTCTGTCTGTCTGTCTGTCTGTCTGTCTGTCTATCCATCCATATATACATACACCCATCATCATTTTTCTTTCCATCCGTCCACTCGTCATTCAGTCATCCATATTCTGCTTATCCACCCAGAGACAGGGTCTTTTTATGTAGCTCAGTCTGGGCTCAATCTTAAGGCCCACTTTCCCCTGTCTCTTAGATTTGGGGATTACAGTGAAGTGTCACCAAGCCTGGCTTCTCTGTGTTGTCTTTGGATGGCACCTCCTTTTTTCTTTTGTCTCTGTGCTTTAACTTGGAATGTCCCATTTCCCGACATCGCATGGAGTCATTCTCTGCTTTCAGTCTCTAGTGACTCACATGCTCTTCGAAGGCACACGTTTGCCTCTCTATGTAAGCAACTAGAACAGGCTTCATATGCAGTAGAGTCTCCGTATGTGTTGGATGGATGAGGGAAAGGGTGGATAGGCAAGGGGACATGCAGCTGAGAGGCGATGTCTCCGTGGGCGACGTTGCTTTTGTTTCCTTTTTCATGACTTTCTGTTTCATATTTAGTACTTTCTGTTTCTGCTTTGTAGATGTCATTTGCTTTTATTTTCCACATTCCACATGACAGAGATACTTGGCTCCTCAATTTTTAACCCCTCTTCCTTTCCAATAAATGTATTTAAATATGAAAATTTGCCTTTAAGTGTGACTTCAGGTGAATCTGTTTTGCTCTGGCAAAGACTCATTCTGACAAAATACTTGTGTGTGCACCATGGTCCATGATGGGGTCAGAGGACAATCTTGATCCTAGGCTTCCATCTTGGGTGACTCAGGATCTCGTTGTAGCTGCTTGCACCAGGTTAGCTGACCTGCAAGCTTCTGCCAAGTCTTCAGAAAGATCTTCTGGAGAGATTGTCGAGTGCCAAAGAGGCCCACACCACTCTGAAACCTACAGTTAGCCTGATTTTGATGGGAAGGCTCTAGAACACCTCCAGCCCTTTGCTCAAGGCCGCATAGCTGGTGAGTGGCAGAACTCAGTTCCCGCTGTGTAGACTTGGTGCCTGTGCTCTAAGCATAACCCCTGTTCTGATCTTTTTTTTTAAAAAAAAAATAAGTATTTGTTTTATTTTTAAGGGTTTAATCATTTAAAAAATAACTTTAACTTAAAATTCAAAATAGTGGATTCCACTATGACATTATTCACACTCTCCCCTGCTTCCCTTCCCTCCTCCTCTACTCATCCTTCCTCACATGGTCCTCCTCCCCCTCCTCCCACATAGTGACATTTGTCTTCCAAGTCCCCCTATATCACTCAATACAATGATCTCCAGTCCTAGACATTTTCTAGAATGTCATAATTTATTTTCCTTTATAGACCGTGAGGCTGCAGTGGGTATACACAGTGCATTGATGGCACCCTGGCTGCTTCTATAGCTTGAATGTTGTGAATAGCACACCGACCAGCAGGGAGCCAGGACCCTCAGCCTAGTGTGGCCGTGCCCCTGAGTATGCTGTGGTGACTCTCGGGTCCTTTTCTAAACCTCCTGTTGAAACTGCCTCTCCCAGGCCCGATTACTGACAGCCTCTGGGTCTGTCTTGCCCCCGACTCACTGACGGGTGAGCATTTTGACCCTCCCTTCCAGGCAGTGAAAGACCACACTTGCTGAGGCACCCTGGCCCCAGCTATCCTCAGCAACCCCCTACATCATTTCTCACAGACGCTCATGGCCTCTACTGTGCTACCACACTGACACTTCCTTGGTCTGTCCGTCTGTCTCTAGATTCATTCTGTTTTAATTCTCTGGACCTCCCTGTTGCAGGCTAGCCCTCTCAGCCCTCCAGTACTTTAAAACCACTGCCCATATCCAGTTTCTATCATCAAACTATCGGCATGATCGCAGGCTTCCTGAGACCCTTAATATAGACACAATCCCTGCCACAGGAAGCTGAGATGCTGGTGTCTTATTTGGGAAGTGTATTAGGGTTCACTAGTCACAGACCTTGTGGAATGATATCTATCTATCTATCTATCTATCTATCTATCTATCTATCTATCAATCTATCTATCTGTATCTTGACTTTTGCTACTTTGTGGGTCCTTCTTTCTTCCATCCTTTACCCCCAACACTGGATAAGAGAGGAAAAAAAAATAGAGAGGAAAGGAAAGAGATCCCTGAATGACATCAGGGATCCGAAAGGGGGCAACGTTATCGTTAGACTACTTTCCTGCTGATAAGGGGCTTCAGGTTCCTTGGGGGGAGTGTGATCTTCATCATCAGGATATCTAATTTCTTCTTGTTGTTCGTTCTTTTCGAATGACTGATTAACAAAGCTTGACCAGTAGTGACTAACACCCACCACCAACATTCCACCTTGTCTGCCAGGGCCCTAGCATTTATATACCATCTGAAAGGTCCCCAGAATTCCAAACGTCACACAGTCACAGAAACTAGGTATAGCCGGCAAAACCACACCCCTGGTAGAGCATGAGGCTAGTCAGCTACTGCAAAGCAGCCCCACGCCCTGACCTGGGATTAAAATGAAAATGTACAATTTTGGTGTTTTTTTTGTCTTTTAAAGAAACCAAAATTCCAGAATCTTCACTACACACACACACACACATGAATTTATTGGAATGACTTACAGGCTTCAGTCCCACTAACCCATCAATGGCTGGCTGTGAATAGGAAGTCCAAGAATCCAGTAGCTGTTCAGTCCCACAAGGCTGGATGTCTCAGCTGGTCTTCAGTATATGCTGGAATCTCGAAGAAGTAGCTTCCAACAGCGATGAAGTAATGGATGTGCTGGCAAGGGGAGGGCAAGCAGGCAAAGAGCAGAAGCTTCCTTCTTCTATGTCCTTAGACAGACCTCCAGCAGAAGGTGTGGTCCAGACTAAAGGAATGCCTTCCTGCCTGGAGACCCAGATCACAGGTGTACCCTCTGTTCCTGGATTGCAGTTCATTCCAGATACAGTCAAACTGACAACCAACAGTAGTCGTCATCATAGCAAGCGATGAGGGAGAGTGTGTGGCCCGGAATACTCACTACTGTACCACTAAGAACCCTGAGGGGATATGGACAGGACACCTCAAGGTTGCCTCACAGAGAGATGGGAGGTTGATATATCATTTCTGCTTTCACTGGGGAGAGTTGGCTCTGGGGACAAAATCTCAGAGATCCCCAGATCACCCTGAAGGTGGGTTGGCCAAGCTCTGATGGCCCCTGCAGAAGGCAACAAGAAAAGGAGCAGAGAGCGAGGGACTTCTGAGCGAGGAACTTCTGAGGTGGGAAGCCATTAGTACTTCCTGGGAATTCTGAGTGGGGCTCAAGAGATGGGACTGGGTGGCTACAGAAACTGTTGCCATGGAAACTTGGTATTGTTGCAACCAAGGAAAGTGAAAGGCAGGTCGGTTTCTTCTCCGCAGGAAAACAAATATACTTGAGAATAGGATGTGAACCAGGAGCTTTCCCACCCCCTCTAATGAACCAGAAAAAGGACAGAATGAGACAAGGGATCCCAAAGACTGAATGACTTCACACAAGGGAACACTGTGCTCTCCCCAGGCCGGTTGCCTGCAATAATGTTTGCTGGGCATTATTAACCTGCCCACTGAGCTTGCATGCCCCAGGCGGCTTTCTGTCTGCCCTGCTCTCAGCCTCTCAGCTATTCTCAACAGAAGAACAAATGAAGGTCTCTGTCTTAGGGTTTTGCTGCTTTGACTAGACACCATGACCAAGGCAACTCTTACAAGGACGACATTTAATTGGAGTTGATTTACAGGTTCAGAGGTTCAGTCCATTATCATCAAGGTGGGAACATCCAGGCAGGCATGGTGCAGGAGGAGCTGAGAGTTCTACATCTTCATCTCAAGGCTCCTAGGAGAATACTGACTTCTGGGCAGCTAGGAAGAGGGTCTTAAAGCCCGCACCTACAGTGACACACCTACTCCAACAGGGCCATACCTTCAAATAGCTCTACTCCCTGGGCTGAGCATATACAAACCATAATATTCTCTAACTTGTTCAAGCTCTCCAAACCTTGTATCAGGACTGTGGATCACCTGGGTGCATGGCTGGGCCTGATTGCAACCAACATTGACACTTAGAAATGAATGTTTTGCCGGGTGGTGGGTCGCATACACCTTTAATCCTGGCACTCAGGAGGCGGAGGCAGGCAGGTCTCTATTGAGTTTGAGGTCAGCCTGGCCTACATTGTCGTAGAACCAATTTAAGCTTATCATCGACTAGCTTACAAATAAATGAGACTCAGACTGTGGTTATTTTATTTGGCTTTGACAATTACTGGGTGGGGGGGTAACCACTAATCTCCTTTTTTAACTGCTGGCCTGGCTATCTCCCGAGCAGTGTACCCCAGATATTTGTTGTTTCTCCTGGCCATGTGCTTGTGCTCATGGTCCATCTCCCTTCATGACAGCTTCCTCTCCTCCTCCTCCTCCTCTTCCTCCTCCTCTTTCTTCTCCTCTGTCTCCTTTTTCTCCTCTTCCTCTTCTTCCTTCTCCTCCTTCTCCTCCTTCTCCTCCTTCTCCTCCTTCTCCTCCTTCTCCTCCTTCTCCTCTTCCTCTTCTTCCTTCTCCTCCTTCTCCTCCTTCTCCTCCTTCTCCTCCTTCTCCTTCTCCTCCTCCTCCTCTTCCTTCTCCTCCTCTTCCTTCTCCTCCTCCTCCTCCTCCTCCTCTTTCTCCTCCTCCTCCTCCTCCTCTTTCTCCTCCTCCTCCTTCTCCTCCTCTTCCTCCTCCTCCTCCTCCTCCTTCTCCTCCTCCTCCTCCTCCTTCTTCTCCTTCTCCTTTCTTCTCACTTCTCCATCCCCAACCAGGTAACTCAAAACCCACCTACCTCTAATCCCTCCAGTAATTGGCTGTAGCCAATTTTATTTAACCCATAATTTTCAATTAAGGAACAAGATTTGCACCACAAAAGCTGGTAAACTGAGAATTCAGTCAGAGGCCTAGACCTCTGGTAAAGAATTTAGCATTTAAAATACATAGCAACAGAGCAAACCTTGACATTACAGAGTGAGTTCCTGGACAGCCAGGGCTACACAGAGAAACCTTGTAAATAAACAATAAACAAAAACAAACAAAAAATAAATTAATGTTTTGGTAGGTGTCTTCTTAATGGTTATATTCATTGAAAGGTTTTTGTCTAAATGGATATTTCTGTTTTATATACAAAGATTTTTTTTTAATTACGTGCATGTGTCTATATATGAGTCAGTATATGCATATGAGTACATTGTCCCCAGAGGACAGAAAGGGCTCTGGATCCCCTAGAGCTGGACATACAGGCAGTGGTGAACTGTCCTGTGTGGGAGCTGAAAACCTGACTTGTATCCTCTATAAGAACAGTATGTGCTCTGACCCACCAGGCCATCTCTCCCGCCCTGCTGTGGATATTTCTTATAGTCATTACTTAAGCTTAAAAAGAAAGTGGTGCATTTTGTAGTTAATATCTGATGGATAGTCAGCCGCTTGGTGCACATTGCCTGAATTGTGTTTTATTAGACCCTATTTGAAACCAAAATGCCAGGTTAATTATGTCACCTCCGGCTCATATCTCTTCTATAGCTACCTATTGAGAGGGAGGGATGGGAGAGAGAGAGAGAGAAAGAGAGAGAGAGAGAGAGAGAGAGAGAGAGAGAGAGAGAGAGAGAGAGAGAGAGAGAGATATTTGAGTTTGTGAGTGCATGCCTGTTGGGGATCAGAAGCCTCCTCACACTGAGACATTGTCCGCCACAGAAACTGTATTCCCGGCTTATAGATAGTTCTAGATTCTTACAGTGGACTCCTTCTCACTCTAGAAGATTTCTGGCCTCCAAGGCACACTACCCAGCCAGTCATATTGAACTACTTACCGTTCACTCTGGGAGGATTCTATACTCTGACACTTCCTGTTCCTCTGGGAACCCTTGGCCAGGGCTTCTTCATTCTTCTCGAATGAGCTCAACTGTTCTCTCTGTGAAGGCCACCCTCTACCCGAGTGGCCTGGAGCGGTGCTTTCTCTCAGTCCCACAATTTCACATCCGCAGACAGTCTTCACGACTTTTCCTTCCTGTGTCTCTTGTAGGCTTTTAAGAACAGATGTTGGCCGGACTGGGGTTGTAGCTTAGTTGGCAGAGGGCCTTTCCTGCCATGCACAAAGTCTCAGTTTTATCCTCAGTACCACATAAACTAGGTGCAGTGGCACACACTTGTAATCCCTAGACTCAGGAAGTAGAGCCAGGAAGATCAGAAGTGTAAACTCATCCTTGGCTATGTAATGAGTTCAAAGTTAGCCCAATACACACGAGACCTGGTCTCTGAAACATAAAATTAATGGTTTTGGTTGGGTTTCAGCCTGGGGCAACACTGCTCTTACTCTCTGTGGGCTCAAGGTATTTACTGCACAGTGCCTGGCTTCTAGTGTGGTTCCACGCTAGCTCCTGGTATCTTCATCCTCAGACCACACACCCAGTGGGTGCTTCATGGTGTGGTCTTTCTCAGGGGTTTTCTGAATCTCTCCTACATTGGAACTGCCTGGAGGCTACTTAGGGACACCGGTGGCTGGGTCTCACTCTGGGAACTTTTGGTCAGAGTGTCTGGATTAGAGTGTGAGGGCCCTGTATCACTAGCAAGCTCTCGGTCAGTGAGGCAGCTGCTGGTTCAGGACAATCCATCGAGAGCCACTGAGCTGGCCACCTGGTAGGTAGATGTGGTTAGCATGATCAAACACTCACTAGAGCATATGCTGACCTGCTCTCAGGGCTAGTGGCTGTGGAATGTCTGCCCATCAGTCTAGCAGTTCAAGCGACATTTTCTGAGCATCTGCTATGCCCAGGCATCGTTCTAGACCACCTGACGGTGTCTATGAAACACAGAGAAGTTGTGATCTGGAGAAGCCCAGCGCCTAACAACTGTGCTGTGGGGGCTGAGTTTCGGCTCCCACAGATTGTGTTAGCAGAAACTTCATAGGCGTGGTTGGTTTGGGCATTCCTGTGAGCTACTGCAGTCATCATAGCTTCCTTCCCAAGGCCGCGCTCACTCAAACACTCAGGTGAAGCTGATTCTAATAATCCCATAATCCCCTTGCCTAGAAGGGCACTTATCACCTGTCACTAGTTGTAGTCCAAAGTTAACCCACAGAACAAGGCAGAGCAAAGCCTTTCGGGACCAGAGCCAGGCTGTGGCCCAACACCTGTTATATGTAAGGATGTATTTCATTGTCAAGTCAAAACGGTCTCTGAGAACCAAAGCCAAGGCATCAGGTAAATTAAATACCTTTCTGGCTAGCAGTAGTAGCTCATGTGAGGAGGGGGTCTGTTACTTAGACTCTGGCTTTCCTGGGCTGGAATGGTTGCTGTTTACTGAGTGTTCATTGTTTGTTCGCCACTGCACTGTTTGAAGTGACCACTATAACCCCACCATTGCAATCTCCTTACTACAGGAGGAAATGGAGATGTTAATTCATTCGACCACTAATCGAGCGTGCGTGTGTGTGTGTGTGCGTGTGCATGTGCGTGTGTGTGTGCGTGGGGGGGGCGGGGCGGGGCACAGGTTGTGCAGCATGATAGAAGCAGTCAAGGCTGCATGAATGCTTGGCATTCACACATTCTCCCTAAAGCTTCTTGCAAGGTGGCTAGGAACAGAAATCCCACTCAGCCCATCTTTGTTTGGAGGGCTGCGGCGATTATAGATAGCAACTGGCCTGCCCAGTTTCTCTCAAGTCTTCCTGTTCTTTTAGTGAAACCTGGCAGTATTCTAGAAGTCAATCAACAGACAGACTCTTGGTTCAATTTCCTGGGTAGGCAATAGTTGAAAACCACTTGGTCCATTTGCAGAACCCAGTTCCTGGGCGCCCCCATGTGGCCAGATTGCATAAAAGGCACTTAAATGACTTTGTCACTTCCAAGACATGAGCTCCTTCAAAGGCAATAGTTAACGGCTGGGGCCATATTGTCAGGAAGCACCTATTTGGAAATCTGAAACAAATGCATACAGGTCTCCGACAATCAGCTTCTAAGAAAATGTAAGGAAGCACTTAAATTCTGAGCACAGAGGTGGGGGATGAAGGGTGCGGGGGGTGAGGGGGGCACACAGCTGTAAGTTAGATAATACATCAGGAAGGCTGTGTGTGACATCCTGTCAGACAGCGTGACCTCTATCCTGGTTTCTGTTAAATCATGTGGTTCACTTCTCCCTGGCAAGTAAGAGGCCCCAGGGTACAGAGGAGCGAGGGGTAGCTTTATGGGTGGCCATACAGAAGCCAAAAAAAAAAAAAGGTCTAACCTCTGGAGAAGTGGTCCCTGGCCCAGTGTCTCTGCCTCCACTAAAGACAATAATCAGTGTTTGGAAGTTGCTGGCTGACAGTTTTCCCCCTTGTTGCTAACTAACAGGCAGTCATTTTCAGGGGCCCATGCGGCTCCACTATCCGTAAACACAGTCCTGACCAGGGACAAACCCGACTCTACACACTGCCAAACTGCTTACTTAAGGGCTCTGAGGAGAACATGGAGGGGTGGTGAAAGCCGAGCTCGCCAGCAGCCTATCCCTAATCTTGGGGTTTGCACCGTGGGAAAGTGGGTAACGGCTGTCCTTTCCCTCCTTCCTCACTGGCAGGCCGGGAGGGATTTTCCCCCCATTTGTGTTAACTACCACGCGGCTGACCCTCCACCTCTGCAATGCTGGAAGTGGAACACAAGGCCTGGTTTGTGCTGGGCCAGTACTGTTCCTCAGAGCTACACCTCAAGCCTGCTTTTATTGCTTCAGGCCCGAGACCAGCCTGGAGCTACCGGACAGAAGAGACCACACCTGCATGTCCTGGATGTGGACACCTAAGCTTCTTCTGGATCTTTGAGGGGAGCCAGAAGGGTACTGTCTGGACGTTTTAAATCTAATGAGACCCCCCACACTGCCCTGGGGGGTCTGGACTGCCCCCCGCCCCAGTGTATCTGTGTATCTGGACTGTTTGCATAGTGCTTGGGGGTAGTGGGGGGAGAGAGAGAGAGAGACAGAGAGAGACAGAGAGAGACAGAGACAGAGAGAGAGAGAGAGAGAGAGAGAGAGAGAGAGAGAGAGACCTGTGTTCACTGAGCGCGCTACAAATAAAAACAGTAAGAGTACTCTCTGGCTTTCTCTTTCCCCACCCATGATTTGGCAGCTCTTTTGGTTTGTGGCTCCTTCCCGAGAGGAAGAATCCAAGAGTGGCCTCGGGCAGCCGGGAACAACTGTTCCTTTGAATTCTTTTATGAATATCAGGCAAACAGTTTCTGTCAGCAGGAACTGGAAGGCGTCATTGAGAATGTGCATGCGCATGTGTGCACATGAGTGTGTGTGCACTTGCATTTGTGTGTGTGTGTGTGTGTGTGTGTAACTTGCACGCACAATGCCGGACAGTTCATCTCACTAGCTCCATTCTCAGAAAAGGCACGTCTTCTTGGCAAGGGAGAGGAGACACTTCCCTGAGCACCTACAAATAAATCAGCGAATCATTAAATGACTCATGGTGACACCCGGGCACCTTTGTCCCTCTCCTCCCACACTTCTTAATTTTGTTTTCTTTGGGGACAGTATTCCAAAATGTTTTGCTGCCTGTCAGGTTTGCCTCTCACTCCACCTGCCAGAGCTCGGTTGGGTTCTGTGGGGCCGAACTTTTAGCTTCTTACCCCTCTGAGTCCCATGGGCTTTCTGTGGGAATTTAGGGAGTGCTTTGCTCTTTCTCCCACGACAGTAGCGTGAGGTGGGGCAGTTAGTGAACGCTGCATCAGAGACAGGATTGCAACTGAAAACATACAACTTTCGCACGAAGCACAAAACTTGCTTCTTAAACTACAGCTGGGTTTAAGGTCCCTACAATAAACCATTGAGTTTGTGGCTTAAATTTCCTGGCCTTCACAAAAGCAAAACCACAATTTCATTAGCAGCGCACTCTTCTTCAGCCTGGGAGTGGGGAGGAACCAGGAATAAAAACCCAGGAGGGGTTTTGCAGAGCTTCCCTCGGAGAGCCCCTCCCCCACCCCAACCTGTGTTTGGCTTCCAGGAAGCGGGAGGGTGCTATTGCCTGGTGGCCCGAGTCAGTCACTCCCTACTGCCTCCCTATCCTGCCTGGAAGCAACTCTCATCTGAGCCTAAGGCGCCAGTACCCTGTAAGGTGAAACTGGCCAACTTCCTCTACAGCTTGCGCTGGTCTAGAGGCTGGCAAAAGGTCACAGCAGGCATTACCCCCAGGGCTTTGCAGACAAAGGAACTGACAGCTGGCTGGTCTCATTGGTGGCGACTCAGAGGGACTGGGTAGTGTGGCCACTTCCCCCACTCTTCCAGTTTTCCCAAGGTGCTTTTAGCACCCTTCGACCCCGCCTCCCCATTCTTTCCAGCAAAACCTTCTAGCGTGGTATCGCACAGGACATGGGTGCTCTGAATCTAGTAAGGAACAGACAGTGATTTCCAAATCAGGTCCTGAGGACCCAGGAAGCAAGTTTAGCTTAAAGGAACCCACTTCTGGTCTGTATTTGAAACCTGGAATCCAGTCAGCATGCTGGCAGGCCACAGACCATCCTGTCTTATTTCCTCCACATCTGGGGGGCCTCACAGTCACGGCTGTTCTTTGGATACATTTACCCATTTTCCAGACTGTTCTAGGTGTGGCTCCGGTGCTCGTGTCCATGCTAGGACAAGATATTCAATATTTATTTCTGACTCCTGTGAGATATTTTGAATGTGTAGTGTGTGTGTGCATATGTATAAAACCTGCCTCCTGTGTGTGTGTGTGTAAATTTGCCAGTCTGGCAAGAATGAATATATTCTAAAGGGACACCTGTGATCCTCTTTGACCATCAGACTATGGAAACAACCAACCTCAAGAAGTTAAAATTTACCCAGGAGTCCCCAGGAGGAGAAGGAAAAGGCTGAAGCCCTGGGGGGAGGAGGGGCTGGAGGAGGTGTTTGTTTACTGGAGAAAGCCTTACAGCTTATAAGAGAGGCTTGGAGCTGAGACAGAGGTGGGCAGGAACCCACCCCTGGGCTGGACCGTGTGACTGGTTTTTACCATTAATTTGGCTCTTTTAATTGGCTTATGAGGGACTGGTGGTCAAACCTGGTTTGCTGGGGCGGAGGCTGTGAACTTAAGTTCAGTCATATGTGCACCCCAATCTATTCCTGTCTATACAAGTTTGTATTATGTATGAGCGTTCACGTACACAGAGTTGTGTGTGAAGGTATATCTGAACATATGTGTGGGCATCCGTAGCAGACACTGTTTTTCAGCTGCTTAGGAAGGAAGACACAGCCCTTCCAGAGAGCCTCAGCCAGCTGCATTTGAAATTTAGAATCAAAAGCTTTTCTAAAATGTAATATTTTTTTATTAAATTAGGAAAAGAAAGGTACAATACAGATGACTATCAGTCAATCACACGCTACTTTGCAATTCCATCTTAATGGACTCACAGTCCAATTCAGTTCTCTGTACAAGAATTAAAAAAAAAACACCTCAAGTATTTGCATAATCTGTCAATTTTTATTAACTGGGTTAGGGGAAGGTTTTTATCAGAGCACATTATGAAAACATTAGGACATTACAGACAGGCATGAGATAAGCGTCAGACAGAACAGATGAAGCAAGTCCCTCAGCCATCTGAGAAACATTAATAATGAAATATTGCAGAAACAAATCTTTGTTAGGGGTACCAGATGCAGAGGGGAAAGCGGAGGTCTTGGCGCCCCCTTGTGTTGCAAAATGAACCTGCAACTTTAATTTCATTTTGCTGTTTTGCTTTTGAAGTTGGTAACTCAAGCCCTTGTCCCTGTGCTTCAGAAGTAATTGATCCCCCAAATCACTGCAAGCCCTCTCCAGAAAATCGCTTCCCCTTCACCGATAACTTTCAAGGACCCTGTTTGAAAACTAACTCTTGCCCACTCTTCTTTATAGCCCACAGATTCCATTCCAAAAGTTCGCAGATGCCCAGTGTAGAGCCTGCCCTGAGTCCCTCCTTCCCCCAAGTGTGAAATGAAATAAACAAGTCTTCCCTTCCCCTCTTCAGGCTTTGAGGATGTGGCAACACTGGCTACAAAGCTGGATATTCTTTGTCTCATAAGCACTTTTCTTCTGCACCTGACTGGAGACCTGCCATTTTTCATAACTTAACACAAATGCCTTTATCTACCTACTCCCTCCCACACCTGGCACACACCAGCTCCCCTAGGATCAACTGGTCAACCTGCTAACCCATTTTTACACTTATATGCCAGGAAAGACTGGACCAGAGACATAAATAATACACCTCGATCTACAACAATTCAGGCTGAAGTTGTAGGAAGAATTTCACTGGCTGGCCAGAAGAAGAAAACACATATATATATACACAGCGTGGGTCTGGGCAAGAGATGGGGTGGGAGGAGACCCCGGTGGGAACTGGGTGATTTGTTTACTTGGATTTTCCGACTGGTCCGATGGATACAGGGTCCGTTTGTACTTGAGCATCCAACATCCGCTTTGGTCCCTGGAGAAAAACATAAAGTAGCCAGTATGAGACCAACAGCAGCAAGGGATACTTACCACATACTTATTCTGAGCTTGGTTGGTCCTGTGCTATGTAAATATGCCCTGTTCATGGACAGATGTCTAGCTTCAATACCTAGTGACATTGCTTCCTGGGTTTGTGAAATTTTAGACGCGTCATGATTTGATTTTAAAATGGGAGTGCTCAAAACCATCTCAGAGGGGTGCTCCCAGATGTGCTCAAACTGTGACACACGTAAACAGTCCTGGGGGTCATGGGTCAGGGTTCAGGGGTCGGAGTGGAGGTGGGGACTTGCTATTCTAGTTCATTCTACATCTCTAGCCACTGTCTATAGCTCATTCTTTCAGAGTCTAACAAAATGGTGCCCTGATTTGTTCCCCAGTGCTATCTGAAGTGACCTTCTCTTTTATCTGCCATCTTCCTCCTCTGTGGGATCAGTCTGCTGCCTCCTCAGGGGCCATGTGAGTGCCCGGCATCTGAAGGTTTCACCTTACTACTGTCCCAGTGTGGCAGGTGGATGCGTGCACGTGCTGTTATGACTGTACTATTGTACTTTTGCCATTTCTGTTAAGTGTGACGTAGACATAGTCAAACCAGCCCTTCCTGCATATAGCAGTTCTACGAGCTGAGACTAATACAAATGGTTGTGTTAGAACCACCTAAATCAAAATATGTACCTCCCTTGTCTCTGCTCATCTCTCAACTAACAGATGTACTTACAAACCTCTGTGATGTCTCATTTTTCCATATTCTACAGGTTTGCTTTTTCTAGGATCCTCTTGGTGTGTGTTTCTTTTATTTTCCAGGTAGCATCACACTGGGTAGCCTTGGCTGTCCTGGAACTCACTATTTAACCCAGGTTGGCCCTGAATTCACAGCAATCCTCTGGAGAGTTAGGATTATAAACCTGCACCAGTATGCCAAGATTTTCCAGGATTTCATATCAAGGAGCAATAGAACCCCCAGCCTCTGAATACAACTTCTTTCCTGGGTTGAAATTCATACATGTCACATGGATCAGAAGTACTGTTACCGGTGGCTCTTTTTGCAACCTTACAAATAGAACCTTAAAACACAGGATTGTGCACACAGCACAATAAAGGAACACACAGCACAGTTGAGTACTATAATGTAGTAAGTTATACGTAGCATAAAGGGTATAGTATACTATAGAGGGCATATGTATAACTATATAATCACTATATATAACATATAGTATATGTTATATAACATATACATACTATCTGCCATGGTCTAGTGTAGGAAATATGACAGTATAATTTTGATCGTGTGTGTGTGTGTGTGTGTGTGTGCGTGCCATGCATGTGTATTCACATGGCCACATGTATATGGCACACATGTGAAGGCCATGTGAAGGCCACAGGTGTCTTCCCCAATTCCTCTGACAGTGACAGAGGCAGGGTCTCTCACTTGAACCAAGAGCACACCGATCTGATTAGTCTAGCTACCATCTTGCTCCCGAGATGCCCTGCCTCTGCTTCCTTATGTGCTGGGATTACAAGACCATGGCCACACCCTCTGGCATCTACATTGGTCTTGGGGATCCCAACTCTGATAATTTTATGAGATGGTTGGAACAAATCTGATTATCTTGGCCACTCTGCCTAAAACTGCAACAGCAAAAGGAATTCTTCTGCCCCCGTCAGTCCCAGTTGCTCATTCAGTGAAGAAGTAATTCAACTGAGCATCTACATCCCTGACAGATTAAAGAGGTAGGAGACCATCAGCCTAAGGCTGGCTCTTTAAGGTCTTATGTCACAAAGTACTGTGTGACTGAGTGGCTATAGTACACTAAAACCTAACAGAAGAGTATATTTCATGTAGGAAATAGCTAGGCTTCAGCCAATCACAAACAGTCTAGCTTTGGCCAATCAGAAGCTGGCAATTTATCATACCATGCCCATATAAGGTAAATGGAACATCACAGCACTCTGACACCAATCAGCAGCTACTTTTGTATCTGTATCCAGCCTGTAAGCTAGTGCCTCATAGTGACTCTAGCATCTTCTTCTGGTTCAGAGCTCTGCCAGATCCAAGATGGGCCCTCCCTCAAATATTCCATATTAAATCTGTTGAGTTTTTCTTTTAGCCCTCAATAATGATAAGGTACAAATGGGTATGTGCTGGTTAGTTCTTGTTAAGTTGACAACCAGAGTCATCAGGGTAGAAGGAGCATCATTTGAGAAATTGCCTCCATAAGACTGGGCAGTAGGCAGCTGGGCAGTGGTGGTACATGCCTTTAATCCCAGCACTTGGGAGGCAGAGGCAGGCCAGCCTGGTCTACAGAGTGAGTTCCAGGACAGCCAGAGCTACACAGAGAAACCCTGACTCAAAAAAACAAAAAACAAAACAAACAAACAAACAAAAAAGACTGGGCAGTAGGCAAGCCTATGGGGACATTTTCTTGACTGCTGATTGCTGTGAGTGGGCCCAGCCCACTGTGGGTGGTGCCATCCCCTGCGCTGGTGGTCCTAGGTTGTGTAAGAAAGCAGGCTGAGCAAGCCATAGCAAGCAAGCCATTTATGCAACGTTCCTCCATGTTCCTTCAGTTCCTGCTCTCAAGTTCTTGCCCTGACTTCCCTCTATGATGAACTAAAAACTGAAAAAGAAAAAAACCAAGCAAACAAACCCTTTCTTCCTCAGGTTGCTTTTGGTCATGGTGTTTATCATAGCAATAGAAAGCAAACTGAAGTAGAACTGCAGCTGTTACCATGACCTCAATTTGGCAACGGGGGAAACTGAGGTACCAAGGGGTTGGGTTGAGTGACTCAGCCAAGGACATAGAGTTAGGAGGCAGCCACAGCAGGACTGCAGTCCAGCCGGGCGGAGTGGCTTGGAGCATAGGCACGTGGTCTTGCTCTACTCCCCAATGTCCCCGATGCTATTTAGATCCATCCTGCCCCTAATACCTGGCATCTTCGTCCTTCCTGCCTCTAACCTTGAGCTCCAGAACAGTCTTGCTCTCTGTGCCTAGAACAGTGCCTGGTACCCAGTAGGTACACACGAATCATTTGTTTGCCAGCTTTCTGGTGAGCTCCCACTTTGGAGTCGAATACCACAGCCCTTAACCAAGAACCGAGAAAGAAGCCACAAACACCCCATCTGCTTACCAGGCCCTTCAGAAAGCCCCCGAGGGACTGTCGCCGCTTCTCAGATCTCTTTGGGGTCTTGTCCCCAGTCTGCTGCGTGTTTGCCTCTACCGCAGGCTGCTGCTGCACACACGGCGCTGGTTCTCTGGCTTCTTGTTTGCCGTTCTTCTGCTTGTTGCTCTCAGCCGCTGTCTTCTTGTCCACCGATTTCTTGTCCTTCGAGGAGGTCTCCTTGCTTTTCTGGGCTGTTCCCACGGGCTCTGGCTCTGGGGGAGAGGGCGTCTTCTCCGTGGAGTTTGATGTCTACAGCAATATCAAACAAAGCTCCTGTTTAGTGTCTGAAAGATGATTCTTTTTTTTTTCTTTTTAAAGACTTTCCTTTTTTTTAATTTTTATTTATTTATTATATGTAAGTACACTGTAGCTGTCTTCAGACACCCCACAAGAGGGCATCAGATATCATTACTGATGGTTGTGAGCCACCATGTGGTTGCTGGGATTTGAACTCATGACCTCTGGGAGAGCAGTCAGTGCTCTTAACCACTGAGCCATCTCACCAGCCCTGAAAGATGATTCTTAAAAGCAGAAGAGTAAATGTGTTAAAACAGAGATGCTCAGATGTTGGAAATAAGTTGGGGTAAAACGTGGGGGAAAAAAAAGAAATCAAGGTCGTGCGTAACAGGTGCCATTGATTTATCTATTTATCTTGCAATAACCCATTACTCATCTATGCTTTTCCTGCAAGAGCTCTCTCTGTTCTTTGGCAAACTACATACATAACTTGGGCTGACCTACTTAACCCCCCAGAGCCTCAGTTTCTCCATCTGTAAACTGAGGCAGTAATAACAGCTACCCCATGACACCTAGACAAATTAATCCTACTCCAGGTGTGTGGTCCCAGCCTGGCCAGTGTCAACAGTGTACATGATGGGACATGTATAGCTCTGAATGGTTCAGGATAGCTGAAGACAGCTCTGATTGGTTCAGTATAACTGGAGACAGCTGATTGGTTCAGGATAGCTGAAGCTATTGCTGATTGGTTCGGGATAAGCCGTTGATCTGATAGTCGAGCTTTGCTAGACATAATTGAGAGGCCTGGCTTCAGTTCCATCAGATTTGAAGCTATGAAAATATAAACCTGGGCCTTTAAGACTTTGTTTCAAGAGAAAAACTATGCTTGGACAGGACGTCGACACAGAAAAAATCAGAGCTGAGAATGTGCAACAGAAATCTGTTTGGACGGCTGCGCATGGGCCTTGGGCGTGAAAGCCTAGGTCGGTGTTGAGTGAGTATCCCATAATTAGCACAAGTGACTTATTTCTTGAGGGTGCTCAGTTTGTGATTCATAATCACATATGCCTTATATTTTTATGTGAAACTGTTCTTCTATTTCATGAAATGGTAGTTTCAAAAAAAACCCCCATATTTTTAGTTTTGAATGGATATCTTTCAATACCAAAATGAGACACCCTAGAAGGTACAATGTAAAGGTTGTAAAAAAAACCCCAAAAAACAAAAAAAACAAAAAACAAAAACCCAAAACCAACCAACCAACCAACAAACAAAAAAACCCAGTCCTGGAAGATTCTGGAAAAACCATAGCTACATAGAGCCAAAAACCCAAATCTGGTAGGATGTAGAAATCTTTTTCTCATCATGTTTTTTGGACACAAATGTCCACCAGTACAGACAATATAAAAGCAGAAAAGGGAAAACAACCACAGTGAAATCTTATACCTCCCCTGTGTCCCCCCTCCCCATCCCTCCCCCTCCCTCAAAGGCTGTGAGCAAACTGAGGCCCAAGTAAGTTCTCTGGTGTCAGATGATCACAGGTCTTCGCAACTTTAGGTTTGATGCAAGGGAGTAGATGGAGAAATTTGAGAAACTCAGTGTCCCACGTGTCATCCATGGGCTAGAGGATGCTCAGCCAGATCCCAGCTGGGAGGCGTCATGTCTCTACATGGCTAGTGCCAGCTTCAACCTTGTGGTCTTTCTGGCTTGGCTCTGCCTCCCAAGTGCTGGGGTTAAAATTACGGGCCCGTGCGCCGACGTGGGGCTTCTGAGACCTTGTCAATGAACTCTTGTGAGATACAATCCATATCAGCTTTAAAACAGCAGCTCTGAAAGTCACAGTAAACCTTGTAAGTATAACTACTACCCCATGGGTACATTTGACCCCCTTGATACAGGTCTACAAACTCTGGTTCATGAAGTCCTGACCTGTACCCAGGCAGGAAGTCTGACTGAAGAGCTGCAGTGTTGAGGGAGAATAGAAGCTAGCGTTTTGCATCAGTGAAGGCTGCACAGCCCCGAGAAAGCAGCAGAAGACAAGTGGAGTGGCTGCTCTGAGCCCAAGCTCCTGGAAACTGCAGCTTCCCAGGAAGCAGATGCCCGTGGATGTAGCCAGCACCCTTCAAATTAGTCTGAAGAAACATCCCTAATCCTGTCATTTCCTAGCAGTGCTAAGACTTGAGGAGAATCTCTGAGTAGCATAGGAAGCCCAGAGCATCTGTCTTCTCTGGAGGAAGGGAGCCCCTACCACAGCATCCCTTGGACAGGTTAGGACCCTGTGCTGCTGTGCAAAGACCTGAACTTCCACAAGTGTGGAGGATGTCAGCATCTAGCAGTGAGGGACCCAAAAGCTCATTCTGGAGTCAGAGACCTGGCTTGAGTATATAGTTCTATCATGTCCTCGCTATGTGAACAGGCATGGAAGACTCTCTTCAGGACCTCTTCTGTGTTAAGTCACCTCAGGGTTAAAGTACCACATCTGGCTCCTGTGGAACGCCAGACACAGAGTAGAAATCAGCTTGGGCTTTCTTAGAGGGAGGCGGTTCCAGGACATGGAACTGACAGCTTGACAGGAAAGTCCCTGGCTAACAGGAGAGCTGGCCAGCCTCTTCCCACAAGAAACTGTGAGGCTCTGACTGTAGTGTGCAGATTAGGGAATGGGAAACAGTGAGCCAGAGCCACACACTAGGGGTGTGCACTATGGGCACACAGTAGGGGTGCACCGCTCACACTGCCTGGCTGCAGGGACTCTCCCTCCCTTCTCAGGAAAAACTCCATCTGGGTGCAGGGTTTTTCCTTGTCATCCTGCCCAGTCTCTTGTTAGGGTTTGGGATGCTGGCTACTGCATTTCAGTCGAGTCCTGGCTCTTGAGGATCTTGTTCTGTTCCCCCCTGAGCCCCACTTTTTGGAACACTGCTTTGATACCCTCTTTCTGCCTCCTTCCAGTGCCTCAGAGAACACCACAGCCATCCACTCTTTATCCAGTACTAGGGAGGAGTGGCCACAGGGGGCTTTTCTTAAAATGTGTGGAATGACGGGCCAGCAAGGCACACTCAGTGACCCTGAAGCCTTCCTAGAGCACTGTGAGTCAGGACTGGGCTGTACAAAGGACCGACAGTTGCCAGTAGGTTTCTGTGGGAGAACTTTGAGCAGGCCCTTGGGTGCTTCTTCCCCGCCATGCTTACATGTTCCTTTTAATGGTTTAAAAATGAATTCATGTACTTGTGCATATATGTATGTATATATTCATGTTTATATGTATTACTGTATAAGGATGTATCTGTGTATGCGTGATTAATGTATGTATGTATGTATGTATATACGCATGTTTATATGTATTACTGTATAAGGATGTATCTGTGTATGCGTGATGTATGTATGTATGTATGTATGTATGTATGTGTGTATGCATGTGTTGTTTATTTTCCTAGTGTATCCCTAGTTTCCTGGGCTGGAGACATGGCTTGGGTGTTAATAGCACCTGCTGCTCTTACAGAGGACCTGAGTTCAGCTCTTTAGACCCACACCAAGCACAGCCACCTCTAACTCCAGCTCCATGGGATGTGACACCCTCTTCTGACCTCCCCAAGCTCCTGTGTTCACATGATCATACCCACATGAAGACAAACACACGATTAAGAGACACATAATTCAAAATAAAATGAATCTAAAAGATAATCTGATTATTATTCTGATTTTTCTTTTTTCTGAGACAGGATTTCTATGTCGCTCTGTAAACCCGGCTGGCCTTGAACTCACAGAAATCCTCCTGCCTCTGCCTCCTGAGTGCTGAGATTAAAGGCGTGGGTCACCACTGCCCAGCTGTTATTCTAAGTTAGGCAGGTGAACTACGACTGAGCCACATCCGTACTTTACACCATCTGAAGCTTTAATGCAGGGGATGGATTGTTAAGTCGCCCAGGGTGCCCTTGAACTCACTCTCTCCCTCAGCCTGATCCTGAACTTTCAAATCCTCTTGCTTCAGCTCCTCAAGTCTGTGTCACCAAGCCTGGTTTAATCTGATTATTCACTTGAGAGCAAGCATGCCTTTGTTATTAAATACTGAAGCCTTGACTGTTCTACCTCGAGTCTGACTCTTTATCAGAATTCACACCAGAAATATTCACATGAGAACCAGCTAAGCAGGAAGTGGGGGAACATGGCTACTGGTGTGTCTCATTTTATTTGGACTCTGGAAGCCCCCCGAGGCTAGGAGTGCTTAGGCTTCTGCAAACACTCAAGAGAGGACAAACCTCAGAGGACAGGGTGTTTACTTCCCTTCTCCCCCTAAAACGAAACAAAGCCTCTGTCATCTCCCCAATGAGGACTTCTCAAAGGCAAGGTCTGAGGCCCTGGAAGATAGAGTTCTCAAATAGACTTTGAAGCCTCCAGATAAACAGGAGGTTTCCCGCTCACTCAGTGTCACGAACCTCACTGCTGTTTTAGAGCCACTAAGGTTATTGGTATGGCTGTCCCTCTGCAGGGTCCAGATGAACAAGACAGTCAACTGGATTTGTCCTTTAAACAAGTGTGTGTGTGTTTGCATGAGCACATGCATGCACCTCCATGCGTGTGTGGTGTGTATGTGTGTGCAGTATGTATAGTGTGTGTATGTGTGTGCGTGCATATGTGTGTACATGTGTGTGTAGTATGTGTAGTGTATGTGTGTGTGCTATGTGTGCATGTGTGTGTGTGTGTATAGTCATGCACGCACGTGTGTGTATGCACGTCAGAGGACACCTCTCTGAGTCCACTCTCCCCTTCCACCTTGTTGAGGCCGGTCTCTGTTGCTTTTGGGGCCTTTGCTTGTTTTTGTTTCTGTGCTGTGTACTCCAGGCTAGCTGGCCCATGAACTTCCAGATAATGTCTTTGCCTCTCATCTTTCCATAGGAGACCTGGGATTACAGATGTGTATACCCAGCTTTTTGTCTGGTCTGGGATTTGAACTCAGGTTGGCAGGCTGTCATGACCAGAATTTACCCACCGAGGGATCTCACTGGTCCGTATTTTCCTTTTTGTATAAAGCAAGTTTACTGTGTTTCCAAGGTAAACCTTTGAAAGTTTGGGCTCTAAAGTACCCAGTATTGTATGTAGATTTTGGGGGTCCAATATAGGTATAAAAAAAGAAGATAAATGGAAAATATCGTGTTTTTCTAATATATTAATAATATATGAAAATAGATGTAGTTTTCTAATTATTAATAGAAGTAGAAATCTAGAGTGTATTCTGTAGATTCATGAGGTATGAGCAGTACAATAGCATGGTTATTCCCTACCAACAGCTTAAGAATAATGACACGGGGCACCTGCAGTTGGGTGAATCATGCAACTCCAAGTCATCCCCTTTGTGGTTATGTTTGGAATAAAGTCATAATTCACGTTAAATGGGGTCATAGAGATGGAGCCGATTCCAAAGGCTTAGCGTCATTATAGGAAGAGCCACCAGGGGGCACTCTTCTACCCTCGTTCCTCCTCTTTCCTCCCGTTTCCCCCGCAAGGTGGAAGGCAGCCATTAGCACGCAAGGGAAAGAGCCTTCGGTAGAGACTAAACCACGCCGATACTTTGATTTTAGCCTCTCTAGCCAACAGAAGTTCGAGACAGACATTCCTGTGGTCTGAGTCACTCACTGTCTGGCGTTTCGCTGTGGCAGCCTGCACTGACATTGAATTATTTATTGAGCCTCCGTGCCGGGAATGTTCTTAGTGCCTTCCCAGTACTGATTCATCTAGGCAGGAGGCTCTATCGAGTCTGCGTCCCCTACACCCTCCTAGGTGAGGAAACTGAGGCACCGGGAGATTGGTAATCTTTCAAAACAACTATAGCAGAAGATCCACAAAAACAAACAAAAGAACTGCTTAAGCCAGGATCAGACCCAGGCCCTTTGAGTCTAAAAATACAGGGTTTTAAGCACTTCTTCGTATTATTAAAATTAATACAAGAGCTATGATATTTTTATAGAAGTATCCATTTAAATTAAAAGCAGTGCCAGATTATAAGATAGGGGGTTAGTAGATAATATTGAACAGCTAATTCCCCCTCCCCCAAGCCCCCGCCTCTCAAGTGCTGGGATCGCAGGTGTGTGCTATCACGCCTGGTCCTATGCAGTGCTGGGATGGAGGCCAGGGTTTGCATGTGTGAGGCAAGCCCTGTACTAAGAGAGCTGCAGGCCACCATGCAGCCCAGTGGTCCCATTTTTAAAGGAAGGAATCTGCAAGTCAAGTGTTCTGTTCATTGCTAATAGTAAAGAAAGTAAGGAAACGAGCATTGTTGAGTTAATAATCCTTCTCTGTGCCAGGCACCACAGAAGACGAGAGAAAACCAGAAACACCTGCTTGCTCCACAGTGTTCCAGACAGGGGCGAGAAGGACCAGGAGAGATAGAAGAATCATTTCAGTATCACGAAATGAGCACACACTATGACAGGGATGACGGAAGGGCACAGGAGCTCTTTGAAGAGGTGACATTTTTGCTAAAACTCAAAGGCTGGGAAGAAAACTTTCATATGGAGAGAGAAGAGCTGAGGACTCGCCTATACCATGTCCACAGAGCCCAGCGCTGCTGGGTATACAGTGGGTGCTTAATGGTTCACTGAGAACTGCATTGAGAACATCGAGGACACAAGGCTGAACCCGCCAGCAGGCTGAGTTGACAGTCACTTACTTGGCAGCTGGAGTCTTTCCCGTTACTTTCTTCCGAGCGGGTGATCCCTTGGCTCCCTCTCACTGACTACAACAACAAACAGACAGTATCCTTTCAGTTACCACAGCACAATGACGGTGCACAGGTGCGCGCACTTCTTCCAAAACCGACGACGACCCCCCTCCTTTATCCTTGACATATAGGATCAAGACAGGAGAAGAGCAGCTGGGAAGGGGTCCCTTGGAGAGCTGTGGCTGTTTGTGTCATCAGAGTCTGATGAATTCAAGTGTTAACTTCCCAAAGGAACAGCAAACAAGCAAACAAAAACAAATAAATAAAATAAAATTATATATGGGGTAAATAGACGTTTGTTCCTGTCTCCTGAGGAAAACACTCATAATCCCAGCGTTTAGGGGCTGAGGCAGCAGGACTATCAGATAGCCTAGGCTATCTTAAAAGAGATCTTTTTCTAGAAGGAGAAGGAAGAGAAGAAAGTAATGCTGGAAGGAGGAGATGGTTAGAGATATGAATGAATGAATGAACGAACGAATGAACGGGGCATTGATGCCACTTGCCTGTTAACTCTTTTGCTACTTTCAGCCAGTGGAGGAGTTAGGGAGCACCCACCCTCCATCCTTTAGCGCCCCCTAGAGCCAGTGGCTTCCTCAACAGGGCGGTATCTAGTAGAATCGGCATCTTCGATTCCTCCAAGCAGGTGAGCTGAGCTACTGGTTCCAAAGGCGTGGCCACAGGCCCAGAGGCACCAGACTCACCTGGGGACTTGATAGAGAGATGCACGTTCTTCACACCTACTTAGACACAGATCCACAGCCACCCGTGTTTAACAAGGCCCTCTAGGGGTTCTGAGCAGTGCTCTAACTAGCCATCCTCAGACTCAGACTCACCCTTGGCCCTGTGACTTTAACTGTGTGTGGTGCGAGCAAACTCCCACGTGACGTGAGGATGAGCGCTCATTGGTTAGCATCATCTCCTCCCAGCTGCTCAGGAAGCAGGGATTCCTGACTAACTGCACCGTTGTCGACTGGGATGTTCTCTTAGCAAACAGCATACACTCACAGCACTCGGCTAAGAACACTCAATCCTGAGAACATGAGAGGGCCCGGAGCTGGCTCGGTGGTTAAAGCATCTTCCATGCAGGCAGCAGGTGTGAGGACAGAGTTCAGACCCCAGGAAACTGGGTGGGCATGGCGGCCATTTGTGATCCCAGTGCACCGTAGGGAGGTAGGGACAGGATTCCTGGAGATCAGGCTACCTAGGCTTGTTGTATCTGAGAACTCCTAGTTCAACCAAGAGACCACGCCTTAACGTGTAAGGAAGACTCTCAACACCAGCCTCGGGCACATGTGCACATGTGCATGCACACACCCTCACGTGTACACCCATGTACAGACAAACACGTATATAAGCACACATACCAAACGTGCATGACAAAGAAAACCTTACAGGTGCTCAAATGCATTCTGAGGGTTTAGCATTACATGCTGTGCTTTAGTTGTCTGAGAGATGACAAATTGTCAGAGAGGTGAGTTCAAGGCTGACTCTGAGTGGCCTCTGACTGAGTGCAGGCACTGTGCAGAAAGAGAAAGAAGCGTCTGAATGATTCACACAGTGGAACCTGCACAGAGATGATCAGCATTTTACAAGCAAACAAAATGGAAGCTCAGAGACTCTAGGCGTGGCCGTGGAACTAGCCGGTTAGAGACGGGCACTGTGACCGTGGACAGTGACTCCAGGCTCCTTCCTTATCTAAGCCACCTCTGCATTCTACTGCCCCAAGGAGGGGCAGGCACCACTCAGTCAACTAGCGATGACTGAACATTTACTTGAAATTAGATTATTTGAATTAGATAAATTGAATAAATAAAGCAAACTAATCCGGGCTTGGAGAAGACAGGCTGACAAGCCTCACGTACAGCTGTCCGTGGGAGATGTCCACTCACAGGTGGGCACTGGCTTTCTTCAATGTGACTTGGCGTTGCTCTCCAGACAACAGAAGCACAGACTAGGACCATCAACAGTTTGGACAGAGTGTGGGATCGAGACATCTTTCGCTATTCCTAAAGCCATATCCCTAGGGCACCCTAAGTACAGGGTAGAGTCTTGGTGTGTCCTGACGGTTAGTAATATAGAGTAGGGTGCTGCCAAGCTCAGTGAACTTGCTTTTTTTTTTTTTTTTCGTTTTAGGACAGGATCTGTTGCATTGCCCAGGCAGGCCTTGCTTGAACTTGCCATTTCTCTGCCTTGGCCTGTAGCACTGTGGTGGTTTGAATAAGAACGGCCTCTATGGCTGATATAGTTGAATGGTTAGTCCTTAGGGAGTGAACTGTTTGAGAAAGGTGGGAAGGATTAGGAGGTATGGCCTTATTGGAAGAAGTATGTCACTGGGGATGGGCTTTGAGGTTTCAGAAGCACAAGCCAGGCCCAGTCAGCTTGTCTGTCTGTCTGTCTGTCTGTCTGTCTCTCTCCCTCCCTTCCTGCAGCCTGTGGATCAGGATCTCAGCTACCTCTCCAGCACCAGGCCTGCCTGTGTACCACCACCATGATCCCCACCATGATAATCACTAATCTTCTAACACACTGTAAGCCAGCTCCCGGTCAAGTGCTTCTCTTTGTGAGTTGCCTTGGTCACGGTGTCTCTTCACAGCAATGGAACCCTGACTATGACAGCCACAGTTCTTGGCTTCCATGCACTCTCCTTAGAGTGGGAGTCACCAAGGTTTCCAAATAAAGATCAGAGTGTCCTCTACATGGGACTGAGATCCTTGGGCCTGGAGAGCAGCTCTTCCTCTGGGTCTCCTGTGCTCTTCAAAGAGGCTTGAACTTGCTCGAGAATGCCGAGAAAAGGGAATGGACTCCTTCGGTTATTGCTGTCATCTGCTACTGTGTGATACTTTAGGATGTCACTCACCCTCCCCCCCCCCCGACCCCCCGGCTCAGACTGTGTAGAAAGAACCCCCTTGTACTCACCCACAACTCCAGCAAGGCCTTCAGAATATGGCTTCTGTCCACATCAGTTAGGCCCCGGAGACCATGTTATGTTTGTCTGTGCAGGTAAGTGGGGGGTGTTCCTGTGTGGCAGTGTTCATGTGTACGTGGAAGCCACAGGTCCACACGGAGTGACATTCCCCATGATGCATTTACCTCTCAAGCAGAGTCACTGAATCTGGAACTCACCGATTTAGTTAGGCTAGCTGACCAGTGAACCCCAGAGATCTGCCCGTTTCTGTTTCTTCGGTGTTGGGATTATAAGCACATGCCACCTGGCCTTTAAATATGGACTCCGGAAGTGGAATTTAGGTCCTCATACTTGGAAATCAAACAGTTTACCAAATGAGCCACTTATTTCTCCTCCCCCGCCCCCGAAAAAGTTCAGATGAAGAATGCAAACATGCTTGGTGACTTGTATGAGGATGTCTCCAGAGGCTCTGGCATTTGAACACTTGCCAGTTGGTGACACTATTTGGGGAAGCTTGGGAGGCGTGGCCTTGTTGGAGGAAGTCTGTTACCAGAGGCGGGCTTTGAGAGTTTAAAGGCTCTTCACCTTTGCTGTTTCTTTGCTTTCTCCTTTGAGGAGAGCTTACAGCTTCCGGTTCCAGCCCCACGCCTCTGCTTTGTCACCGTGCATTCTTATCTCTCTGGAAGTATAAACCCGAATAGACTTTCCTTTATAAGTTGCTTTGGTCACGGCGTTTTACCACAGCAATAGAAAAGCAAGCAACGCAGCATGATCGGAATAGCTTCTGAAGCCAGAACAGCAGTGGACATCAGGACTGGTCTTCTCTCAGCTTCTTGACAGTAATGTTCTTTTGTATCCTAAGAGAACCACTATCGAACCTGACTCTTCCTTATTTCAAGCTGGTGTTCCACAGACCCTTCTCCAGTTCAGGATTTGGGTCTTCTTCCTTTCCCTCCGTCTCTGTGATAGTCTTGGAGGAGAATTCGGTGGGATCGGAAACCATGCCCTGGAGTTCTGGAGAGCAGAACTCCAAGCCCCTGAAAAGATCATGCCAATTCCGTCCTTCTTAAGGAAAAGCAGGAGAATCCCCCCCCATCCTGTCGATGGCTTTTCTCCACCCATTTTGAGGCACACAAAGCCATACATACCCCAAGCTGACTGTCTGCTGGCTTCAGATAAAGATACTATCAAGTTCATCTGAGGTCACTTTCTTAATTATCCCTATCATGAGAAATAGTCCCTCCCACCCACTCTCCCTCACCCCACTCCTTTCTTCAAAGTCTGCACAACCCTGTTTCAGTGATAACTCAGATAATCCAGGTTGGACTTTACCACCCAAACAACCCTAACCACCAAGGCTTATTTTTACCAGCTGTCAAAAACAGTGGTTACTGTTTGAGGATACTAATATTCTTTCAGAGATGGCTTAGTGCCACGAAGAAAAGGTTAGAGGCTCAGAAGCAGTTTCTGAGATTTTCTACTGTCTGCCGAGTAACTTGTTTCATGTGTGGTTTTATTCATTAGACTCAAAGGTGAACCATTTCAGCCTGCGGTTTAGACTCGGCTGTGGAGTCTTGAGCCTTGCATGTTAATGACGCTGGTTTTTATTGCTTGCATGGTGCCATGCATTTTGATGACTTGATATTCTGAGGAGTATTGGAGCCGCTTCCAACAGGGGTCGTTCAGAGGGTCAGCATTTGAATGGGAACATTTGGTGATCTGATCAGTTCATGGATCGTTTGGAAAGGAATGCAAATGGATTTTGACCCTTCAGCCAAAGCTGACAGTTAAAAGATGTGGTGGTGCAAGCCTTTGATTCCAGCGCTGGGGAGACAGGGACATGGTGGATGTGTTAGTCAGGGTTCTCCAGAGTCACAGAACTTATAGAGTGAACATCTTTCTCTCCATATATATGTATATGTATATATATATATATATATATATATATATATATATCTCCAGCTAATCCAACAATGTCTGCCTGTGAATGGAAAGTCCTGGAATCCAGTAGTTGTTCGGTCCACAAGGCTGGATGTCTCAGCCTGTCTTCAGTATATGCTGGAATCCCAGAGAAGTAGGTTCTGATGCCAGTGAAGGAATGGACTTGCTAGCAAGATGAGGAGAAGCAGCCAAGAGCAAAAGTTTCCCTCTTCCATGTGCTTCTATAGGCTTCCAGCAGAAGATGTGGTCCTGGTTAAAGGTGTGTGTCTTTTCACCTCAAGATCAGGATCAAAGCTGTGTATCTTCCTTCCTCAAAGCTCTGGACTGGGAGTGGATTCACCTGAGCTCTTAAAAATAAGTTCTCACAGCTGTGCCCTCTGTTTCTAGTTTGTAGTTCATTTCAGATGTAGTCAAGTTGACAACCAAGAATAGCCAACACAGTGGATTTCTGTGAGTTCAAGGCTAGCCTGATCTACATAGTGAGTTCCAGGTCTACATGGGGATATCTGTGGGGAAAATTTAAGAAGGCCGCTACAGCGGCACAAGCCCTGGAGGGGCTTCTGCCGTGGTGGGTCCCACATTAGGGAAGAAGATCCTATGGTTCCAGTGGCCTGAGGGCCTTGGCGGTGGCAGGCCCCAGTAACATGAGGAAGTCTTTGGTTCCAAAAAGGTTTATTCTCATGGCGGATAATAGATGGATCTAGGCGTACCCCCCAAAAACTCAGGGCAGTCCCGAGTTATATAGGGAGGGAGAAAGGGGGAGGATTGGGGGAGGATCTGGGGGAGGAATGTTTAATTTGCTCTGCCCTCTGGCCTTCATTAATATGTAAATCCCTAGGGCCTGAGGCCTATAGCCTGGCCTATGTGACTCTATGGAGGTGTGACTGTTTTTCAGGATCCTAGATGATGGGAGGGACCGAACTCTTGCTGGTTCTCACGCAGAATTCCATGGAGAATCTCGGGGTTCTAAGCGCCTGCTCAACCATGACCCAGGATACCCTTACGCAGTCCCACAGATACACTGTCTCAAAAAAAATGTAGGGTGATCTATCTATCTATCTATCTATCTATCTATCTATCTAAAGACAGAGTTTCATATAGCCCAGGCTGCCCTCAGACTTAATACGTATCCAAGGATGACCTCGTACTTGTGATCCCTTCTGTCTCCATGTCCTGAATCCTAGGATTACACATGTAGGCCACTACTCTTTTGGAAGTGAAATTTTCATCCTGTGAGAGTATCAGCAACAAAGTTTCCTAACTCAACCTCATTAACTCAGGATCAAGGAAACAAATCTAGGAGAAATTTCCAGGTCCACAGAGGTCATGCATCTCAGTTTTCTATTTCGCAGAGATGTTCATTTGAAATAGAATTCAGTTAGTAATATAAATGATTTGTCTGAAGCAACTTTCACTGTAAGAACAAACACATTCAAGAATGCTATACCCAAGCTTAACATAGGTCAAGCATCAGCTTTCCTCTTTTGCCTGTGATTTTAAAACCAGTAGCCCAAGGTATAAAGACAGTGTTGGTACAGAAAACACTGACAAGAGAGGCTGAAGAACGGAACTCAGCACCACAGCATCCGCACACACCCCTAGAGTCCAGCAGCCTCGCAGGAAGCAGTGCGGTACCGGTGTCAAAGGGCAGCCTTAGAAACAACAAAAATGGAATAATAGGCAATAGGATTTTGAACTCTGAGTTTGCTCTGGGCTTTGGGCAAATTGCTCAGACCCTCTCTAGTCTCTGAGTCCTGAAGCTCACTTGAGAGAAGAGTGTTTCTTATAGCTGGGCCCAGTGTGGTTTCAAAAACCATTTACTAGGAATCAATCTGAGCGTTAAGTCCTCCTAACTACCAAGCCATCTCTTCGTCACCCCCTTATTAAGATTTTAATACCTGAAGGGAATTTTAGCCCAACGACTTCTGCATTTTGTTATATAATTCCCATTTTCAAACCACCTTCTTTTCCCCTGCAGATACTAATTTTTGAAGTTTCATTGGTCTATTGGATTGAATGTGTTTAACAGAAAAGCAGCTGTCTTGGCTGTCTCCTCATTTGGGCCTTTAGCTGGCCCACTACTAAACTGCATAGTCTTTCCCTCAGCCTGAGGATGTCACACTAATCAAGATTTTCTTATAAAAACCAGTGGTCCAGGGAAAGACCTGCAGGAGGATCAGATGGAATAGTGCAGGTAAAGCTCATGTGGAGATAGTACAGGCTTGCTAGAAGCAGGCTGTCTTTATGCTGGGAGATTATAAATCAGAAATCTACATATTTTATTGCCGTGTCTGGTTTGGAATCTGCCTACCTGGTTGTTACATCCATGAGCTCAGTCCTCTGCCTACTCACCCTACAAAAATGTTGTAGCATTTCAAACACTTTCTTGACATGCAGCTAACTAGTGTGTATAAAAACCCGTTTCTCTTCACTGTGGGGTTGATCTCAGAGCAATTCTTTGTAATTATTTTGGGTTCCTGTGGGACTTTGGTGGTTTAGTCCAACTATCTGTGTAGAATGCGACATTAGGATTTATATTACTCTATTTTCTTTTACCTGAAATATAGTCATACTAGAAATGGAGATCTTCCACTTTGTAAGAGGTTGATTTATGGAAAGAAAATGATTTCTTAAGAAGTGAACTAGGTGGGGCTGGAGAGATGGCTCAGTGGTTAAGAGCACTGACTGTTCTTCCAGAGGTCCTGAGTTCAAGTCCCAGCAACCACATTGTGACTCACAACCATCTGTGATGGGATCCGATGCCCTCTTCTGGTGTGACTGGAGACAGCTACAGTATACTCGTATACATAAAATAAATAAATAATTCTTTACAAAGAAAAGAAATGAACCAGGCAAGTGGGACACAGAGGTTCACATATGTAATCCCAGCACTTGGCAGGGTGAGACAGGAGGATTGCTAGGAGTTTGAGGCCAGATTGGGCCACACAGTGAGTTTCAATCGTTAGTGAAAGCCTGTCCTAAAGGTCAAAAACAAACAAACAAAACAAAAACAATCATACAAAACAAAAACAATCAAACAAAAAACAAGCTGTAAGGAGCAGGCCTTTAACAGGACTGACTCCATTTTGTAATAGGAAACTTGTAGAGACAAGTCTGGAAGTGAAGTTGTGCTGCGATAACCAGCTGTAATGAAGTCAGAGCCAAGCGACAACCAGACACGAGTGGTTATCTCCCGTGCACGTCAGCAGTAATGCCAAATCAAACATAAAAGAGGAGCCTGATCAGAACACTTCATCACACTTGTAGCCATGACTGCCTGGCGTGACCCTCCACCAAGCTTTCTCAGCTCCCGACCATCAAAGAGTTAACCGAGAGAGCAATGCCTCCATTTCATGGTCAAGCACCCTACAAAGTCAAATTAGCAATTCAACTAGCTGGAAGCCGCAGCCTGCCTGACCCTGCCTTCAAGGACTCTGGGACCTGTAACTGAGACTATCATAAGGACTCAGGTCGTATAACCCATGACTGAATGATGTATTTATTGCTATGCTTATTTCTTTGGTAATTAGCAATTTATTATTTGTGTTTATTATGCCAATATTGTTAGAGGCAATGCATAGGAAATGTGGCAATATCTTGTGGGAGCAATAGCCTTAGCATTGGTGATAACTTATTGCTTGCCGTGCATCATTAAAGAGTAACTGAACTCCAAAATCTCTGTGTCTGGCGTACTCTCTCTCCCTTCTTGTGGAGCTGAAGATCTCACAGTCAAATGCAGCATACGATCCCTGAGTGGAGGAGGATCTGTCGCTCCTCTCCCTGTGGGGATTCTAAAACCTTATCACAACCTGCCTGTGACAGATAAGAGTCAGGGCTTGCAACACAAACAAAAAAACAAAAATAAACAAGCAAAAGAAAAACAATCGAACAAAACAAAAACCAATGACCAAAAAAAAAAAAAAAAAAAAAAAAGGGAAAAAAAAAGCAGAGCCACGAGTGGAGCAGCTGCATTGTCTGAAAAACAAAAGTATTCAACAAAGAAGACTTTGCTACAGATCACGGAGATGCGTGAGGCAGAGGCTAGACAGTCAGCTAGTGAACTAGGATACAAACCAGAGGTTTTGCTATTGGGTTCTCTATTAATCGGGAAAATTATTTTATAAAATAAAATTATAATTTTCTAATTATGTTAAAGTAAGTTTGAAGCATTTGGCTATTTGGCCTTAACAAGTTGCCTTAACCCTTAGTGGTAGGTTATCGTCATGTCCATTTTCCCTTGCCTCAATGTCCTGTATAAATCTAAAGATTTTAAATCAACCTTGAGGCCTCGAGTACAATTTATAAAAGAAACAAAAACCAAACATTTCCTTAAAGTAATCGCTGGACCCGCCTTCCTGGGATCTCCCCAGTGGGGACATTGATACACATACATAAAAATGAGCGCTGAGGCTGGGGCATGGCTCATCGGGTCACAGTGCCTACCACCAAGTTTGACATCTTGAGTCTGATTCCTAGGACCCACATGGCAGAGGGCGAGAACTGACTCCTGGACAGGAGTCGCCCCCCCTGACCTCTACACAGATGCATCACCCCCAGACACAAAATAAATACAGAAGTAAACAGATTTTTAAAAGTGTGTGTACATCCTTCATGTAGGCAAGATTTCGTGTGAGGTACAGAAGCCCAAGTGTGAGCAAGCTTAATAATGAGGATTTTTTTTTTCTTTCCCGTTCACTGGGTTTTGCTCCCCAAGGGAACAACTGTGTTAACTGGTTCCTCTCTGTCTCTCTCTGTCTCTGTCTCTGTCTCTCAAAAATCATCAACAACAGGCAATGGCTACTCTAAGAGAGATAAATCCATTCACTGTAAGTCAAGGAAGCTCTTGAACCAGTGAGGTGGCACTGGCTCAGGGGTGTGAACCCCATGCCCTCAGGGACAGGATGAAACCTGGGGTGACAGTGGGGACAGTGTTAAAGCTAAAAACCCTTGCCTCATGTATCAGAATACATCACAGTGCTGGCTGCGTGCTCTACAGAAAACTAAACAGGAAGGCCATCATTAGGATGTCAGGATTTTTTGTGTGTGTATGTGTGTGTGTGAGGGGGTGGACCTACGATCACTGAAGCTTTGGACTGGGTGAGAACAAAAAGAATAGTTCAGGTTTTCTGGTGACAAGAACAAGGAGCATGCTGGTCCCTAAGGGTCACGGGGGAGGGTGAGTCCTGCCCACTCATCCTTGGAGGGCCCGTTCCAAAGGCCGTTCTACTATGAGAAAAATGTCCAACCGTGTAGAGGGATAAAACTGTACAGTAAAGAACCTTCCTCAGCTCAAGGTTTCGCTGGAGATGGATTCTGAGTTTCGCTTTGTGCTTGGTTTGAAGTTTCTTGTCTTTTTTTTCCCCTTTCTGTGACGCTAGCCACTCTGGCGCTGTGGAAGAGGTGTTAATTCTGTTTGCTGATTCTCCAGTGTTTCCCTACTTTATCTAGAAACAAGAGAGCTGACCATCTTTTCTGTTGTGATGAAGAATTTGGGAGTCCCATTTAGATCAGTCACTGGAAATGGGACAAATGTGTTTTCTGGTGTCATGTAATAACAAGTGCAAAAGTCTCAGCTCTTAAAAAAAATTAATTAATCAGTTTGTGTGTGTGTGTGTGTGTGTGTTGGGAGCAGGCTCTCAGGTATAATGTCACTCATGTCGAAGCCAGAAAACAACATTTGGGGGTCAGTTCTTGCCATCTACTGCATTGTCTCTGCTGCTGCAGGGGCCTCCAGGCCAGCTGGCCTGTGAACTCTTATCAAATTCTGTCTCCACTTCCCATCACCCCATAGGGCTGGGATGACAGACGTTTGCCACTGAAGCAGTATTTCAAACAAGTTCTGGGGCTGGAACCCAGATCATCAGGCTTGTGTAAGTGTGTGCGCATGCACGAATGTGCTTGGGTGCCACAGCACACGCACGTATGGAAGTCAGAGGGCAAATGCCAATGCCGTGTCTCTCTGTCTGCTGTGTGAGTCTGGAGATTAAACTCAGGCTGTCAAGCTTAATAGTCTGTGCCTTTGCCTGCTGAGCCATCTTGCTGGCCTCGAACTCTCTTTTAGAGGAAACGGATCATGAGAAGTGGGATCAGCCTCGGCCTGCCCACTGCTTCTACAGCCTCCCTGGCAACAAAGAGCCAACAAGAAAAGGACATGGCCCGGGCTAACACCTGCTAATGCGTCTCGGTCCCAGGCAAGGGCTCTGGGTCCCAGCTGCAAGGGCTCAGGTGCCTCTTTCTTTATCTGCACATTGATTAGACCCCTGAATAAGAAAATAGAGATGCCCAAGGATGGTGGGACAGATGGTGGGACGGATGATGGGATGGATGATGGGACAGATAGTAGAGGTCTCACTCTTTGTTAACAGAGAATTACGCCAAAGGCCTTTTTGCTCGGGCTTTGCTGCTGTCACCAGTGACTTTATTTTCTTGTGGTGTTTAGGTTCCTGGATAAAAAGTCACAGGGACCCAAAGGTGTCTGCCCACATTCTTTGCATCACACAGAGATTAAGAGTGGCAAATCCACCAAGCAAGCTATGCAGCCAGACACAGCCCCTGTAAGAATATCAGGCAGCATTGCTGTGTTCCAATGACCTAGGTCATTCCTATCTCATATGTCACCTTCAGGACTTCTGTACGTCCGTTCATGGCTTTGGTCTTTTTGTTTTGCGGACTGAGTTTCACTGTGTAGCACAGTGTAATTGAACCAGGAATCCACTCCAGCTTCTAAAGTGCTAGGATTACAGGTGTAAACTACTACGCCTGGCTATAAATTATATTATTTAATATTTAATCCAGAAAATGCCTTATATGGTTTTAAGGGCCTGTTTTAATTTATTTATATATTCTTATATATATAATTTTTTCTATTTTTAAAGAGAAAGAGAGAGAGAGAGAAAGAGAGAGAGAGAGAGAGAGAGAGAGAGAGAGTGTGATTTCTTGCTTGTATGTACACCATGTGTGTGCAGTATCCTAAAGGCTAGTAGAGGGCATTGAATCCCTCGGAACTGGAGATACAGGATGTTATGAGCCACTTGACATAGGCACCAGGAACACAACCCTGGACCTCTGCAAGAGCAGCGTATGCTCTTAACCGCTGGGCCATCTCTCCAGCCCTATCTTTATATATCCTTACGTTCTTTATGTAAACAACTCATTTGAATAAGAGGAAAGCTCACTTCATTACCAAAACGAGAGAGCAGCAGACTCATTTACCAACAACTGAAGCGAACATCAAAGATAGAGTGCAAAGCCAGTAATGAAATTAACTTCTGGGTAGATACTGCTGTCAAAACTTACAACTGAAGTTTCTTAATTTACTAAAAAGGGAATTATCAGAGGTAAGGAACATTAGCAAGAAGCAGGCCTTATGATGGAATGAGAAGAGTGAATGGAATTTTCTCATGAGCCCACCCACAGTCCCCATGGCTCACCACAGTGACCTCACACATGGGTAGGCCCGCCCCCTACTCTCAGAAGATGGGCAAGCATGTCCGCTCTGCAGGAACCGGAATCGGCTTACCATTTGTCTGAGAAATGCCATCAGAGGAGTCCTCCGGGATTTGCTTTCTTCTTTGACTTTTACATCTGTGGGTTCAGGCTGGGTCTCTTCTTCATTGAGATCCACAGTTTGTAAGGTGGATTCTACTTCCTCAGACTTTACAGTCTCTACTGGTGACTCGCACACCGCCTAGATTATTTTGCCAGGTAATAAGAAAAACAAACCGAAACAAACCAAACCAAACCAATTCCCCCCTACACCTGAATATTCCCCCGAAGCATGTTTTGTGAAGGAGTCTTGGTGGTTCTATCTGCAGAGTAGCTGTGGGTTTGAACCTGTGACTAGCTTCTATGCAGTCAAATCTTCAAGAGGTGATATTCAGGATGTGGATAATGAGCTCACAGACGTATGATTGCTGATCACCGGACAGAAGAAAGACAGATGGACAGACAGACAGGAATGGAGTTGGCAAATTCCTTCCCTTTGAAGGTACAGGTATAGGCTGGAGTCTCTTCCTCCCTTCCATCCTAGTAAGAGTCTCTTCGGTCCTCCTCAGAGTAATTACATCTAGCCTGTGTACAGATCCTGTGGTGGTTTGAATGAGAACAGCCCATAGAGGCTCGCATGTTTGAATGCTTGGCTCCTAGTTGGTGGAACTATTTAAGAGAGATTAGGACGTGTGGCCTTGTTGTTGGCGGTGTGTTACTGGGATGGGCTTTGAGGTACCCAATCCAGTTAGCTCTCTTTCTCTGCCTCCTGTTTGTGGATCAGATGTGAGTTCTTGTCTATCGACCAACCACCATGCTGCCTGCCTGCTGCTATGCTTCCCACCGTGGTGGACTAGCCCACTAAAACTATTAGCAAGCCCCCAATTCAACGCTTTCTTTCATAAGTTGCCTTAGTCATGGTGTCTTGTCACAGTAATAGAACAGGGACCAAGAAAGGTCACAAGTAATCAGGCAACACGTTCTTAGGCTTGTAACAGGCACCACACTTAGTTAATACTACCTGTTCTTACTCATGTTAACATTAAACCTGCCTACTCCACGACCATGTATGACCTGGAGCACCCAATGACTCATGGGTCCATTTAGATCTCTTCCCAAGTCTGCCGTTGTACAACGTGCTTCTTATATAACACTTCAGGACAAGGTTACAAAGGTAATGTTATCCCCATTTTACAACTGAGGATTATGAACAGTTGGCTAACTTGGCTAAAGTCATATCAATGAGTAGCTGCCACTTTGAGGAAAATAGGGGGTTTCCTGCTGGCCAGTGAAACAGAACGCCCAACAGGAAAACATTCTCACGTGGATTCGAGTCTCTGCCATCCTCTAAGAACTTGGACTCTCTGCACCCTTTGGCTTTTCTGTCCTTGGTCTCCTGGGATTTCATTCTTACATTTGCTACAGAAGAGCTACTGGCATACTGCTCTGGAAGGGTGGGAGATGGCTCCTGAGTAGGTAAGAGCAGACTGACCTCCTGGACCTGGATTCAAAATTATTCTGTCTTTGGAACATTTTGAGCCTTTGTGAACAAGAACCTAGAGGGAAAATCCTGAGATCACAATCTGTAACACTGACGTGAGTTGTGTTATAATGTCAGAATGTGAGTGGATGCTGACCCAGTGGATGCTGACCCAGCGGATGCTTCAGGTGCCCTGGCATACCTCATGCTAGCACTGTCTCCTCTCTACTCCCTCCCTCTGATACCAGCAGGAAATAGTTATTTGGAGCAGCTATGGCCAACAGACAGTGGCCTAGCAGAAGGAATGACAAAACTGAGAGAAATCAGCTGACCATGGGCTGGGATGTGACTCCTCTGGGACAGTGCTCACCCAGTGTTTGATTCTCAGCACCACGTAAACTGGAGGTGACAACACACACCTGTAATCCCAGCACTCAGGAGTGAAGGCAGAAGGATCAGAACTCCAAGTCCTTCCTGGCTGCACAGTTTGAGTCTGGCCTGGCTGGGATGCTTGAGACCTGACTTTTAGGAAGGGGCTACAAACTGAACTTTGAGACTTTGTTACCACAGCATCGCCTGACAAAAGCTGTATCTCCTTCCTCCTCACTGCTGCAAGGCTAGGAAGCTCCAACCACAGCCCAGCCAGGCTGAGGCGGGCCAGGCTGAAGCAAACCAGGAGCCCAGGTCCAGCCATGTAGGAAACTCATTCTCCTCTCGGCAATGGCATTAGTGAGGCTGTTTTCTTTCTCGCCCAGGCTGGGTGTTTTGTTTTTGTCTTTTGTTTTTTCAGGTGAAGCTTTCAAGTTCTTGCTAAGAAGTGGCAGTTGCTTTGGTTCGATACATTATTAGCAAGGAAAGATAGTTTCATCAGTTATAATATTTCAACCAACCAAGGCCCAAAGATTCTTGGGTCACACCCAAGCTTTTCCATAACTGCTACAGATGAAACAGATTTTAATTAATTAATTAATTAATTAAGACAGGGACTCTATATAAGTAGCTCTGACTGTCCTGGAACTCTCTAGACCAGGCTGGCCTTGAACTCACTGAGAGCTGCCTGCCTCTGCCTCCGCCTCCTGAGTGCTGGGATAAACGGTGAGCACCACTATGCTAAATTGTTTTTCAATCTTTTAAATGTTTATTTATCTGTAGGTGTTTGTGGTGGGGGTGTGCACATGACAGAAAACTCTCAGGAATGGGTCCCCTCCTTCCACCACATGGGTCTCAGGAATCAAACTCACGCTCTCAGGCTTAGCAGCAAGTGCCTTTACCCGCCGGGCCATCTTGCTGGCCCAGCTTTTATTTCCCATAGAATTAGAATCTAAATTTAGAAGGAGTTCTAAATTTCCGGTGGTCTTTCATGAAAACATGATGTCATGCTGGTGTCACATGCACCTTCTGCTCAAGGGGTCACGGTGGGCTGTGTACTGGCTTTTGAAAGGGTGTATACGGGTACAGAAAAGAAGCAATCCATAACAGTCCAACCATGCTGCTCCAGAATTCAGGAGTCAGAGGCTCTGACTGCCCTGCAGTGAGGGAGCGCCGGACACTGTCGCAGTGTATGTGCTTGCCTCTCCAGGGAGGAAGAAATGAAATGAACTTCAGTTTTACACTCCTGAGCTCCACCTGGATGCTGAGCCAGCAAGAGAGCGCATAATTTCCCTGAGAACTAGCACAGTAATGGGGGGGGGCAGCACTCTCTATGTTATCTTCCACTCACCAGCACTGCCGCTGGGGGTAGCCAGCCTTCCCTGCAAAAGGTGTTGCCTGCCTTGGTCCACCTGGCAAAGCATCCAGAGATGAAGCATAAAGAGACATATGGCTGAGTTCTAATGAAATTTGTCTACACTGGCATTTGAATTTATGTGATTTCCACATGTCATGAAATTATGTTTCTTTCATTTGTTTCCAGCCACTTAAAAATATAAAAGACTACTTTTAACTTATGGGCCAGATAAGAAAAATAGGTGGTAGACTAGATTTGGTCTGAGAACTGTGGTTTACTGTTGCCCAAATTAGCATCTCATTTAATTCCCACCAGGGCCTCAAACTTGTTCAATCATTATCCCCATTTAAGAGATGAGTAAACTGAGGTTCAAGTGGAACTATGACCTGGGGATAATGATGCCTAGGTCATAACTGTTTAGCCTCATTCTCTCCACGTGGTGGGCAGCTAGATGGGAAATGTGGAGTCTTAAAATTAGAAATGGAAGGTGTAGGACTAACTGAGGTGGGGGTGGGGGGAAGCAATGTCTAAAACATTCTTCATTTTGTTAAAAATGTCTTGCCTTTCTTCACGTCCCCACTAGCTTTGTCTTCTTTTGATATTAGGAACATATTAATTAACTCACTCCTAGTCCATGTTAAGTGTATAGCACAAGGTGAAATACGTTTGGCTGTTTCAGATCAACTCCAGATTTTAACACCTGAGCTGCAGGGACTATGGGGCTCCTGGGATGAAGGAATACATTGATTTCTCCCCCAAAACTTAGAGAACTCAGAATCTCCAAGCTGGCTGATGCTTTTCAGGTCAACAGGAGAGAAGATTCTGGGTTCTCAGAAAATATCCAGTAAACTCACAAGAACTTTCTGGAATCACGAGCAGCCCAAGCCCTGCTGAGTTATTAATTTCAATTCAAGAAAGGAAAGAAGAAAGGAAAGAAAGAGTTGATGAATGACCAAAAAGAACAAATGAAGAGAGGAGGAACAATAAATAACAAAACCAACAGGCTGTCAGGCTTTTTCTCCTATAAGAATCATAACACATTTAGGGGAACAATGGGAATGGGGGAGGGGAATGAGAAGTGCAATGAGGGGAGAGGAGTGTGGGGATAGCACACTCAAAGTATACTATATGCTTGTGTGAAAATGTCCTTATGTAATTTAATAGCATGTGAAGTGTGTGTGTGTGTGTGTGTGTGTATGCCAATAAAAAGTACACAAAAGGAATCATACACAGCTCTTCCAGTGTTCACGACTAACATTCAGGGAAACTATCTGGATTCCCAGCATGCACTTGGCTCCAGTAACTGAACGCGTGCATGCTGTTCATAGTAACGGGACACGAGACCCCAGAAGGATCCAGCCACATTTTGCTTGGACAAAGTGCTCATGTCCTGTTGTATCTTAAGAAGCTGTGAAGTCATTGGTCCCAAAATAAAAATGTTCGACGTCTGCACTGCTTTCAGCACTGGGAGCTGCTGTCTTGGGCCTGAAGTTCCCGAGGCCCCATCAATTAATTGCTCGGGATGACATTTTCAAAAGGTACATGTATGTGTGTGAGAAAGAGAGAGCTCACACAGTGCCATCCCCTCAGATATGAACGTACTACTTAAAAAACTTAGACTATCTCTAGAACATTCTGTCTGTCAGTCTATCAGGTGCAAATCCCTTTGGTCAGCTTTCTATCAGAGTCAACAGTTTGGATTATTGCTGTGGGACATTATCTCTCATGTCTGAGGCAAATGAACGAACCTGAGTACCACCCAAAGTTAGCGAGAACCTGGATAACCATGGAAACGAAAGCGAAGGAGCAATCAATGCAGAATGAAGCAGAAGATGCAACCCCATCCCTTACAGATGTGCAAAGCCATTACTCTGTGCAGTAGACTCGTTCAGCCCTAAAGGATGACAAGCTAAAAAGAGAATGTGCTGGCTTTGCTCTTACTTTTTTTCCCCTTATTATTGGGGATCATAAAACAAATTGATTCAGTATTGGTGCCCCCCTCCCTTTTGTCCCTAATCATAAAAAGGGATGAAAGAGTCTACACAGGATGTGCAAATTAGGGATCTCCACACTGAGTGCCCAATGGCCCAGCACACCAAAGATGACAGTGGAATGATTTAAGATGGCACCCAGTCACTTACGTTCTCCTCTGCACCTGTGGAAAGTGTATCCTCTTTAACTGACTAGAAGAAGATAAAACAAAAACAAGTCAAGGTATTACCGACACAAGTCCTGTGAAAGCAAAGGGCTATCTGGTCTACCAGTCCAGTAGGGCAGTTCTCAGATACTACATTGCTAATGTGGACCTGTTCTAGCAAGGACTCAAAGGAGGCTTCCACAAAGGCAAGCATACAGTAAGTATAGCTAGTTGTGTATTTCAAAATGCAACAAACAGAATAAATACAATGTTACAGATAGGTACACATGGGACAGGAATGTCACAGAAAACAAGAACCACAAAGTTGCGGCTATGGAAAAGCACATATTTGCTTCACATTTTCTATTAGCCCGTCAAATCAGAACAACAATATTAACTATATGATAATATGTAACAATAGTTATTTTTATTGCTAAATATCATACCTTTCCGGCTAGCTTTGCACTCACTCTATAATCAAAGATGACTTTGAACTTGTGATTCTCTTGCTTCTATTTTTCCAGGACTGTGATTTCAAGTGTATACTGCTGCACTCACTTCTGTGGTGCTGGGAAGCAAATCCAGGGCTCCCTGCCTGCTGGACAAACATTCTACCAACCTCTCTAGCCCAGGAGAAAAAAATATAGCCCCTCAAAACACAGCTACTGTTAGGGAAAACATAAACGTCTTGGGGGAAATTCTATGAGAGAAATAGAGAAATGTTCCTCAGGTCTTTATGGAGCAAGTAGGCACTCCTGCCCCATAAGAGGGTCCCAGCCCTATCTGACCATAGTCTTTGGTCAGCACTAGAGGCTGCTTCCTACCTTAGCCCTCAGTCTGGGACAACTCTGTCCTGTTCAAGTTCAACCTGGATTGGAATAGTCCATGAAAGGCCAGGCCCTGGAGTTCCACACACACTTGAATTCAGACACTGAATCCTATTGAGTCTCCAGACATCCGGAGTCCTGCTCCAAATAGAGGAGGCATCCTGAATCTTCCAAAGGTCAATGCTATTCTCTATCAGATGTCTATGACCCTGGAGGTCATCTTGATATCTTTCCTTCAGTGGTTCTTAAACTTTGGTGTATGGGGTATTGGCGGATACAGGCTGCTTTGAGAATTTTCCAGAAACAAAATACATCACAAATGATACTAGTATGCTCACAGACCTTTTTATGACTTCTTGGATTCTAAGTTAAAACCATTTAGGGAAGTGACTTTGGTCCTGCCTAGTAACAGGAAGGAAAGGAGAGAAGGGATATCTACACTAATCCCTCGGGCACCTGCCACATCCTGTCTTCTTTAAAGCATCTCAAACAATACATATATGACCACCATTTACGGTGTAAGAAACACACAGAGAAGCCAAGTCACTTGCTAAGGTTAAACAGACAGAGAGTGAGGATGCCATGCTGAAGGCCAACCCCTTGTCTGGTTACTATAAACTAGCTGTCAGCCTAGCTAGGACCATCAGCTAGGATTGTTTCCTTCTGCTCATCTTGTTTCCATATCGATGGCATCCTGGGCACAGAAGAACACAACATTTCTGGAAGCTTCTGTCGATGAGGAAACGTTGCTCCAGCCAGAAGCTGTTTACAAGGATTGCTGCTTTCTTGGCATGTGAGCTAGTTGGCATTTGCCAACTTGACACAAACCTAGACTTCTGGGAAGAGGGGATTCTCACTGATAAAACACCTCTATAACCTTGGCGGGCAGGCATGTCTGCAGGGTTTTGTCTTGTTTAGTGATCAGTGGGGAGGGGGACTCAGCCTGCTGTGGGTGGGGCCACTTCTGGGCAGGTGGCCCTGGGTTTTATAAGAAAGCTGGCTGAGGAGGTCATGGGGAACAAGTCAGTAAGGAACATCCATCCATGGCTTCTGCTTTAGCTCCTGCCTCCAGATTCCTGCCTCGAGTTCCAGCCCTGACTTCCCTCGGTGATGGAGAGTGACCTGAAGTAAACTCTTGTCTCCATGCCTTGCTTTTGTCACAGTGTTTTATCACAGCGATAGAGATGTAACCAAGACAGAAGCTACTGAATACTACACACAGGTAAAGACTCAAAGGATAATTTTTAAAGTCAGACTTCTTCAAGCCCAACCCACAATGGCTTCAGGAGTCATACTGTTCACACTGTGTCAAGTAAACAACCCCACTGTTTAAGAGTAGAGCCCACAGGGTTTCAAGTCCCAGCTCTCTGCAGCAAGGCCAGTCTGTATCTTGGACGTTTCTGTCCGTAAAGTTCCTAGCTTGTCAGTTTCAGGAGACACTGTGACACAGGTGTGACACAGTTTCAGGGCACAGGGGACAGAGAGGGGCATGGGGGTGTTCATTCTGAACACTGATGTTTCCTTGATCTTAGCTGTGGCTTTAGATTTCCAGAGCCTTCTGCGTGTTTTGGGGTTTGGGATGCAGTTCAGTTGGCAGTATGTTTCCTTGGCATGCACAGAGCCTCCGATCCCATAACCAACACCACCTGGCATGGTGGCACATGCCTGTAAAATCCCAGCACTTGGGGTGAGAGGATGGAAGGATAAGATTAGCTACCTAGTGGGTTTGTGAGCAATCTGAGATTGACATGTTAACACTTGTAATAGTCAGACTACTCAGCAAAGCATTCCTTTTTTTAAAGTGTCTTATTTGTGTGTACCTTTATGTGTGATATAGCATGCCTTCAGAGGTCAGACACCAACTTACAGAAGTCCTCTCCATCCATCAAATGGGTCCCAGGGATCGAACTCAGGTCATCAGGCTTGGCAGCAAGCACCGTTACCCACTGAGTGATCTCATTTGCCCTAACAGTCCTTATTTTGAGAACCCAACTGAGCCTCCCCCATACTTGAATAACTTTGACAGCATCTTTGAGTTCAATACTGTCCTATACCACTTGAATTTGTAATCTTTTTTTTTTCTTTACATTGTCCGTAGTTTTGCTTAGAACTATTCAGTCAACGTGGTATCAGCATTTCTGCTGTGTCAACGGCAGCACATATAAAAAGCACATGAGGAAACAAAGCTCACAACTTCTAATTGTGAGTGGTTGCTAAAAGGGGCTACGGCTACATGGCTGGCTGTTGTGGTCTTCACAAACGGATGCCTGTGTTCCATCAACCCCAGAGCTAAGAATGTCTCCAGATAGCATCGGAGACCATGCTCCGCACTGCTGTGGGCTGATGTTTCCACCAAGCATGCTGATTTATGACTTTCTTCGTTCTGCTAAGATGAAAAGTGCATGAAACCGTTGCTGCTGGGATGTGGTGTTTCAGAGAACCTGAGTCTGTTCCTGAGCCACGCTCTCTAACAGTTAGCCCAGGGTAAAGCCTTGCTCCCTTTGAGGTGAGAGTTATGCCAACAGCAGCTTAGTCCAGACCCTGCCTCAAACTCAAAAATTAGGGTGAGGGTGGGGATATAGTTCAGTGGCAGAGTACTTGCCAAGTGTCAATCATTCATATATATATGGAAAAATGAAAACAGCTTGTACCATGCAATGTTAAGGTGTGTGTGTGTGTGTGTGTGTGTGTAGGACTGTACCCAAGAACCAGCAAATCTTTCTGAACTTTGTATAATTTCGTAAGTTTGCTGGAAGGTTCTGCCTCCCCACCAGTAGCTACTGAAACATCCAGTTAACATAAAGATTCAGAAAGGCCAAGAGGCCAAGTCCAGCCACGGTTTCATACCGCATGGAATCGAAAATCAATTCAGACGCCAAATCCTGGACATTGTGGTCATAGATCTCAGAACAATTTATGATCACTTGTCTTAGCTTCCTAGACCCACACAGACAGGCCAAGTCGGGGCGGGACATAGATTTGTTTATATCCATCAGTTCAAGGAGATTGATGTGGCTCATTTGCATATGCAAAGCAATTAACACACTGACGAATCACTGATGGGCAGGACCACATCTTGATCAAGACAGCTTAGCTACCATGTAACCATGTACCAGCTTAGTTACTATGTAACCATAAACCACATGTCAGGACCAGAAGACTGAGTCTGGGGTCACTGGGCTTCTTTATTTGTTCCTCTTCCAAATGTGGCCCCATTAAACTCCTCCCCTTTCACTATTGGTGGCTCGAGGATGCATAGCCTAGCTTTTAACAGTTACCAGGACCCAGGCTCTCACCCTAACAACCCCAATAACAAGGAGTCATTGTAAACACTGCTTCATTTACACAGGGCTCCTAAGTTGGAATGGGGTAGGCAGGGTGTGACGTGGGTCTCAGAACCTTAATGGCTCATTTTCTGCATAGTCAAGGGGCACACTGACTCTTGTAACACAAAGTTCTAGGTCATACCAACCTCAGTCTGTTTTCTCGATGTCTTTACTCTCCACCGTTCCGTCTGTGTTAATGACCTCACCGAGCTGGTGAGGTCGATATTCGAGTTTGTATGACATAGTACACATTTTACTGATAAACAGATAAAGACAGGACCCAGTCCGGATTCCACAGGCTTCCACGGAGGGAGCCGCCACATGCTGTGGTTTCCAGTCTTCCGCTGTGTCCAGACAAATCAGATGCAGCCACAGAGCTCACAATACACAGAATGTCTAGGATGAAGGGCAAAACTGTGGTAACGACTCACACCAGGGGGCTGCCTGACATCCTGTTGGGCATTTCCATTTCTCCTAAGGTCATTTGTCAGTTTTAGGTTGTCTCCACCATAGGAGCTTTGCTCCTATGCCAAAAGCCTATCTTTCTATGGAGGGAGTGGGAAGTGTCTCTGTTCCTCTCTGAAAGATAACACCGACCATCATGAACCAAGTCTGGGTCTTGTGCTTCATCTGTATTTGCCCCTGACCTGATTTCCCAGCTCAGTACCCAGGGGCAGATGAGAGCCTTGGCAGCCCTCTGCCCCTCTTCTCTGTCCTTAGGAAAAGTCTATGGCTGAGAGACCAGGAGGACCAGATGACAGTTCGGTGTCCTCCACAGCTAGTGAGCAAATGAGCCAGATGAAGGGCAGAGACAGTTTGATTACCCAGAATGCTCTGTGAGGGTGCTGCAGAAGTGTGAAGGAAAACTGAACAGAGCGGCTGAGAGAGAGTCTCACTTGGGTGCAAATGAAGAGCATACGGTGTTTTGAAGGTAAGACACAAGCTGCCCAGACTAAAAATGGAATAACAAGACGGAGACCAGATCTCAGAGGCTTCCTGGAAGGGGCAGCCTAGTGATTAATGTCCTATTAAATCTGAACTTCAGATCGACAAATAATTTTTCTGGCATAAATATGTTACAAATAGTGCGTGGAGCACACTTAAATTTATACTAAAGTTACTTCTTTTTCATTAATAATTTTAATAACATGTGGGGGCTGTCTTAGTTTTTTCAACCTCTTTGTGATAGGGAATGTCTGATATGAATCATTCAAACCTCAAAAACAGATTAATTACCCCAACTTCCTCCAGTAGCCCCTGGCTCTTAATTGCTTAATCTAAAAAGTAGCCCAGCCTGTTAACAACAGTAAACACTCTCATTCAAAAAACTGGCAGAGTTCCATGGAAGGTTTGCGTATTGCTGAGAACAAGGAGCTATAAGCCAGACTAAATGCTCACATAGAGGGAAGGTGGACAGGAAGTCCCACCCTCGCCAAGGTATGATTGGCGACTGACAGCTGCAGGGAGACTGAGCGTTGGTTTTATGAGACAGAGAGTGGGAAGTTGGCTACACTCCAATGGAAGGCCACACATCCAAGAATAAACGGCGGCACAAAATAGATTTGAAAGGGTGAAGAAGCTTAAAAACAGGACGTACAGCTGGGTGGGTAGGGGAGGGGTGGTTCTGCGGGAGTCGTGGGGGAGGGTGAGTATTATCGAACGCACTGCACAGAATTCTCAGAGATCTAATAATAAAAACATTAAAAAAAAACCTATAAAGAGCGACACAGCACGTAACTTATCCACGTCAGCTCCACCCATAGCGCCCTCTTGTTTAAAAGAATACATTCCATTCCTAAAGTTTCTTTAAGAGAGAAGATGGCCCATTTCGATCACGTGACAGCTGGAATGCGTGAGCTCACAGATGTCCGATGAACATCTGTGTCCCACAAAAACAGATGTCCCACAAAGCCTGATGTATCATCTCATTGCTGGTGTGTCTGGGGGCGTCGTGTCTGGGAGCGTCTAGCCTTTTGTTGGGGTTTCCTTGCCTCGTGGGCACGGGAGGGTGGAAAGGTCTGTCAGTGAGCGACAGTAGCCCAGATGGCCAGGACAGGGACAACATCCTGGAGGTGTGTCAGACTTCCTGCAGGGACAGATTCCACCTGTCACAGCTTCAGCACTCTGATAACTCTGTCACTGATAGAGCACAGGGGGTCCTGGGTCACGTATTCCTGTCCAGTGTGGGACTCGAAGCGTGAATAGCTGTAACTTTCCCCGCCTGCGTACTTCTGTCAGCACCAGCCTCAAGCCCAGTCTGTCTGTCCTTCCTTCCTTCCTTCCTTCCTTCCTTCCTTCCTTCCTTCCTTTTTCCTCTTTCCTCCCCCTCCCCCAACAACCTCTCACTGTGGCCTCAACACTGGTTCCCAGTTTCCCCACCCCTTTGCCATCCACAGGAATCTCCCTCAGGAATCACTCATGTACTTCTTCTGTTTGATGTGCGCTTCTTGGAGAATCCAAATTTTCAGCACACTGGGACCACTGTTTACATAACACGTTCCCTTTTTACTGGATTCCTTTCTAAACTCAACACACCTAGCCTCACCTCGAGCAATAATCTGCTTTAAAAAATGATTTAGTTTGTGTGTATGTGTGTATGTGCGCATGCGTGTGTGTATGTGTATGTGTATGTGTGTGTGTGTGTGTGTGTGTGTGTGTCCACAGAAGCCAAAGGCGTCAGGTCCTATGGAGCTGGAGTTCCAGGAAACTATGAACTTCCCAACATGGGTACCAGAATGGAATACAGGTCCTCCGCAAGAGGCTGCAGAAATGTATATTGATCTCAAGTTACTTTGAATATACGTACAATTTTTTTTTGTTTTTTGTTTTTTGGTTTTTTTTCGAGACAGGGTTTCTCTGTGTAGCCCTGGCTGTCCTGTTGTTTTGTTTTTGAGACTAGGTCTCTCTATTTAATCCTGCTGTCCAGGAAGTCACTCATTAAACCAGGCTAATCTTGGAATCTCAGAGATCCTCTTGCCTCTGCCTCCTTTGTGGTAGGATTAAAGGCGTGAATCATCATACCTGGCTGAATATGTGTATAGCTATCATATGTACTTGTATATATGGCATATAGTTACATAGATGATAAATATATGTACATAATACATATGTCTCATTCATATATGAATACAGAATCATTCTTTAAATGTGAATATTCAAATATAGGTCACTGGAGTAATTTCCTGTGCCACCAATATGTGCATGTAAATCGTTTAGACATTGTCTTCTATGTTATACTTCTGGCAAAAGATTTCTAAATTAATAAGTAGAGGCAGAAAGAGGCTTAAGAGTCTCAGCTGACATTTTACAACGTGTTCCTGAATGATCTGGAATCAGTATTCTCGAAGTATCTAGAAGAAAAACTTTCTACAACAAAAAATAAACCAGAAAGTGGCTCAGGGGTGTGTCCAGCTGGATTCTCCACAAGAGAGTGAAGTGGATCGGGTAAGTCTACATTTTTCACTGTTCTGTGCAGTGTGCCAAGTGGCACAGGTTTTGAAGAAGCCACCGAGAGAGATTGGTGCTTCCAGCTGTGCGTGTTCCCCCCCCCCACCCCCGCGCGCTTCTCATTCATTTCTTGGAGAAACTTGAACCGGGTCGGGCGTTACAGTGGGGTTTGCTCTGCACCAAAGCAAAACTTCAGCCCAGCCAACGTTTCTGTGTACAGCGTACCTCCTCTACCTTTCTTGTAGACCACACACCTCGCCCCTGCTGTCGATATGGTGGACACACTTATTTTCTAAAATGGGGGATCAAGAATCATCTCAGAAGGTTGCATCTGAACAGGGAGGGATGAAGACAGAACACCCTCTCGCCAGACAGGGTATGTGCTGAGGAAGCCCAGGTTACCGACCATCACAGGGGACAATATACCCACGACACACCACAGCCTTCTGCCACTGATCCAGGCCATTCAAAGAATGAAACTGTTACTTGTTTGTCTCTGTTTCTCCCCAACAAAGCACCTGCGCACTGCACGACCCGCGACTCATTCCACCCGGGAGTACATTAGGAGTCCTGGATTCAATGACAAGTTGAATCATGGAGGAGGAGAAAGATAACCTCTGAGAATCGTCAATATCCGTTGGCCCACCGGAAATAACTCCTGAGCTACCTCGGCCTCAAGGACCCTGCAAACACCGCACAGACTCACCTTCTTCCAAAACAGCTTTCCTAGCGGCAACGAGGTGGGCCCTGTCTTCTCCTTGCCGCCTTCTCTTGCATCACTGGTTGTCCCAGGTGGTACCTGGCCTGGCGGGCTGCAGCCTTTGGCACTCTTGGTCCCTTGGGTCTCCTGGGGTGTGAAGTTGGCTTTGTCTGACTTGAGATTGGCTGAAGTAGTGGGTGAGTTCTCAGTATCCTGTAAAGTTTTGTTTTTAAAAAGAAAAGCGAAACACGAAAAATTTCATGCTTTCGAAAGTAAAAGGTTTTCTGTTAATATAAGCGTGGGCTGGGGTCTGGTGTGATGTTAAATTTTTTTCTTTCAAATTTTTTTTGTTTTATGCTAATTTTCTTCTGCTTTATGTTAAAACCTTTTTTTATTTTCCTTTTGAGAAGGAAAAAAGGGGGAGACTTGTTAGTAATGGCGCTTATGTAAGTAACTTAGGGGGGTAGGTTTTGGAGAGAGGAAGTGTGTTATTAGAAAGTGAAGTTCTGGGCTAGTTCTTAGCTCAGTGGGGAAAGAAACTTGCCTACAACCCGATGAACTGAGTTCAAAATCCAGAACCCACATAGCAGAAGGAGAGAAGGAGTCATTCTGAGGGTTGTTCTCTGACCTGCACACGTCTACTGTGGCTTGCCTGTGCCTGTACACACTACACACACGCACATGCACACACACACATGCACGTGCATGCACACTCATATACACACCCCAGTCAACCACTCAGTCAATGTAAAAAGAAAGATAAGAAGGAAGGAGAGAATGAAAGGACAGAGAGAGAGAGAGAGAGAGAGAGAGATCTTGCCAAGGCGGCCCTTGTCTCCAGATAGTTTTTGACCAGGCTACCATCCACAGATGTATTCTGACTCTGCACACAATCATGCATGCCAGCTTGTATCTTTTTTATAAACACTATTTCCATATCAAGCCAAATTGGAAGCTAAGGAAGGCTGGAGATAAGATGTCGGCCGTAGGAGTTCTGAATTTTTTTCTCCTGCTTCCCACTTTGGAGATCCAGGCCATGGAGAAGGCAGGAAGGAGTCTGAACACTGGTGAAGATGCACAGACAGCACTCCTGCTCTGTGATATTCCCTTCACATCCCACACGCAGCCTCTTCAGAGGTAACCCTTGGTTCTGTTCCCTCCCCCTCTTCCTCCCTTGACATCTCCAGCCTCCCTTTCCCACCCTCCCCTCAGCTGTGTAAAGTCCAGTTGAAAGTATCTAACGTTGCTTTCCTTTCCTTTTCTCTCTTTTTTTTTGCCCTCTGTTTTTTTCTTTTCTCTTTCCATCCCCAAAGGACCTCATGTAGTCCAGGATAGCCTCAACTCCTTATACAGACAAGACTGACCTTGAACTTCTGACCCTGCTGCCTCTATCATACCATCTCAGGTCTGGGAACACAGCTCTGCACCAACATATCTGTTTAATACACCTTTTCTTCCCCAGTAAATTAATTACTCGTTAATTCCTAGTCTCTGCTTCCCCTCAATCACTGGATAAGGACTCACAAAGCCTAAACCTATCTAGACATGAGTGAATACTGACGTTCCAATTTTAGCATCAGATTCTTTGGAGCTGACTTCATTACAGTAAGCATCTCCATGTCATATCTTTTGCACTCTGGACTTCGAGACAGGATCCCCTTAAATTCCCAGACAGTTTCTGATTAAAAGAAAAATATCTGACAATAAAAATGGGATCCAGACAAATTCAGGAAATTTCAGAATATTTTTTAGTTCTGGATTTTTTTTTTTTTGGTTGTTGTTTTGTTTTTGATAGGCCTTTCCATGTAGCTCTGATTGGGCCAGAAGCAGCTATCCTCCTGGCTCAGTCTCCAGAGTGCTGGGATTACATACAGGTATGCACCATGATACTATATATGATCAGAGTCTTGAAAGCCATCTTTCTAAAGTTTACATTTTCAGATAAGGGCACTGGGGCCTATGATCTGACTAACTCTAAACTGAGAGGGGTGGAGAAAGAGGGAGAGAGGACCAGATCCTGCCATGGCCGGTTTCCATCTAGTCCTTGATTCCTCGGACAGAGTCAAGCACAAAGCTTTACTTGCTTTGCCTTCTTGCCAGCCCACCTTCTCACTCCCTCACCCCATGTGGTATTCTGCCGCCATTAGATAATTTACTGTCCTTTCTCTGGATTCTGTAGGAGACAGTGAAGACTCTAGCCTGACTCAGAGGCAGGTTATCGGACTGCAATTAAAAATGACAATATAGGAAAGATAGTTTAGTGTTAGGAGAGCATCCTGCTCTTGTAAAAGATCTAAGGTTGGACCCCAGGATCCACGTGGGGTAGCTCAGAACCACCTGTAATTCCAGCTCCAGGGGATTGAAGCCCTCTACTGGACTCTTTGGGCACCTACACTCACATGTGACAGACACATATACACACATATGTAATTTTAAAAACAGGAATCCCCCATTAAATTTGAGTTTCAAACCAGCATATAATAACTTCTCCAGTATAAGCATATCCCAAATATTGCATGGAATATACTTAAATTTATTCTAAAATTATTTATTTTTTATTAATAATTTAAGTTACTATATAAAGAATGGATTTCATGACAGCATAAAATCATTTCTTGTGTATCTGAAGTCTGAATTTTACAGTGCATGCTGTATTCTATCTTATGACCCTATCCTTGGGTCTCTAATGGCTCTGGGGACTATCTTCTTAATAAGTAATCCCTTTGGATTTATTTCTGGATGTGGAACATAGGAGGGCTCAGTAAGGTACAAACATCAGAATATGAACACAAAACAATGGCTATGTGGGAAGCTATGTGCTACTTTTTAATGATTTTTTAAAAAAAATAATTTATGTGTGTGTGTGTGTGCAAGCACACATGCACAGTTGTGTCCAGTGCCCTCAAATGTAAGAAGAGAATGTTGGATGCCCTGGAGCTGCAGCTTCAGACAGCTGTGAGCTGTGAGTGCTGGGAACTGAACTCGGATCCTCTGAAAGAGCAGCGAGTGCCCGTAACCCCTGAGCCTTCTCTCTAGACCCCAGACCATTCTTTAGTGTTCCTTTCTTTCTTACTGCAATACCTATCTTTCTCTCCTCACAGGAAAAAAAAAAAGCCTTTGTGGATGTTGAAGGTGGCCCTCATGTTATTTGCATATGCAAATGTAGATTTTGCTGTGTGGGTGTTCTGTGGAAAATTCCATTTGCATACACAATCCTGGAACTTTACAAAATGGAGCTAGAAACTTTTTTCTTTTCTTTTTTTGTTTGTTTGTTTGTTTCTTTTTTCTTAAAAAAAAAACAGGTTCACTAACTTTGGTGGACAATGGTTAATATTTTAAAAATAGATTTCAAGCATTTGGCCCCAATTTCTAGTTCCTTTGAATTGTTGGTTTTAGGCGCGTACTGTGTCTTCCTTTATGTAGGAAGAGCTTGTCATCCAAGCTGAGCCCATGTCAGTTGGCACCATTGGCTCTGCCTTCATTCACGGCTTTCCTCTCCTTGGCATCTACGTGGGCTCAGTATGAACTCAGTCAACAGAGGGAGCAGGTGAGGCAGACAACAGAAAGGTGATATTGTTATCTTGAGGTTAGAAGAGAATTTCCCAAAGAGTGGATGGCATACTACAACTTTATGATCCAGATACGAAGCAAAACTCAAATAGCTTACTTTCCCCTTTCTGACTTTCCAATCATCTGCAGAAAAGTCTGCTGGCGGGATGATTCTAATAGCCTTCACCAGCCAGTGCCTTCCAAAGCAAAGCCTGGAGTACACTGGATTCAAGGCTCTACAGAGATGAGCTAGAATGTTATTTTTAATTAACCACATTAATGGTCATTTTCCTGTTAGGAAAAATGATTCCGAGTTTCCTCATATAGTGGAATATGAAGCTTAATTTTTAAAAGGCACATATAAATAAGAATAGTCAATTTTAATATAAAAATACCAAGTGATTAATAGTGTGTTTAAGTAAAGTTGATGAATGTACGCCAACGACTGACATCTGGGAAACACTGGATGAGAATTTCAGAACCCTGGTCCACACTTGGAAGGAGCCAGTCTTTTGTTTATAGCTATGGGGACTTAAATGCCCCAATTTCAGTCCTCAGCATCTTCAATTCCCTCACACTGATCACGGCCACCCAAGGCTTGGGATCTCCTGATGAGGAGCTCATAGGTACTGGATCCTAGGCATCAGAGTGAAGAACAGGGTCCTTTTCCCTCCTGGTATGAGGAGATACAGACCTTGTGCCTAAAGAACTTTCTAAAGGAGAGTCCTAGCCTGGGGCTGTCCAGGCGCTTCTTCTTGCTTTTAGCCTGCGTCTCCGACATCTTCTGTCCAGCGTGTCCATCGCAGACACTGTCTGCCTTGGTTGCCTTCCGGACAACATCAGGCACAGCTTAGAGATTCGCTTTTAAACAAACCCATATGTCTCTTCTGTATATTCAGACACTGCAACAATTAGTTACTGGTGTGTCATTCACATCTCTCAACCGCAAAGCATCATGGGAATATGTACCTTTTTAAAGTTCTCAAAAATAACCCGCTAAACAGTATATTCAGAGTCAATCTCAGGCACACATTGTTTTTTAACAGGGTCGCCTTTATAAATGATCCAAATCAACACATCTCAGCACCCCATTCTCCAATTCAAAACAACCCCTGTATCCTCATTTACTTAAGCTGGTAACATTTTGAGCTATGACCACATGGCTTAAAATATCAAATGAAACATAACCACAACCAAAAAGTTAACACTGCAATCTTGACTAACAGCTTTAAATATGTAAACCTGGAAAAGAAACAAAGTAAACCACGGGCTGCTGACAAGGGATAGTTTGTGTCTTGATTTTGTTTCCTTGGCTAAATGTTACCACTAAATGACTTTCATCTCCAAACCAATTTTCTTTGAATCTGTGTTTGAACTTTCATGGGAATAATATCACCCACAAACATTTTGAGTGACTTCTACATGAGCAGATTTCCCAGGCCAAGGAAGTTTCTGGTGTGAGTCATTCATCTGAGCCAAAACGGGGGTGGGGGGGCAGGAATCAAAGTAACTGAGCTAAAATGACTACAAACTGTTGACTCAAGCGACAAATGATGTGAAGCTTTTCATGAAACATGTAGGACTTTAACATCACCCAGGTGGTGGGAGAGCTGGCTCAGCAGTTAAGAGCACTGGCTGCTCTTCCAGAGGACCGGGTTCAGTTCCCAGCACCCACATGGAGTTCACAACTTCCTACAGCTCCTGTTCCAGGGGATGAGATAGCCTCTTTAGTCCTCCATGGGCACTGTATGTATGTAAGGCATTCACATACATGTAACCAAAACACCCCTACACATATAATAAATATATAAAAATAATATAATATGTAATTTTATATTATATATAAATAATAATTATATAGAATAATATATTCAAATTATATATAAAAATGACTCAGGGTGGAACGGGACTGGGATGGAGATTTTTTCAACAGCACTTTGGGACCTTTAGAAGAAAAAGATGCCCCAAAGATAAATTCAGAACAGGAGAGGCTGGCTCCTGGGCGTCACAAACAACCTTACTCATGACCCTTATTCAAAACCCAGGCTCCCAACAGGGACTTCTCAGCCCTCTGGGTGGGACACTGAGACTTAATCACCAAGGTATGCTCTGTGGGGACCGAATCTGCACTGTGGATGGGTCTTGGTGCATGGACCAGCTAAACAGAAAGAGTGCCTGGGGTCACTTGGAAAGTCACCCAGCCACCCACACCCTCCGCAGCTGACAGCCCAGTGTGCTGAGTGAGGAGCTCCAAGGACTGAAAACCACAGAAACAAAAGAGAAACATTTTGGCCAACCATTCATTGAATTTGACCTTAGCTGCCTCATAGCAAATGAGTAGTTTTAAGGAATCTTTTTTTTTTTTTTCAAAGAGAGAAGAAAATTCTAGAAGAATTGATCAATCCACTATGAAATTTTGGAAATAAGGTTGACTATGTTTGAACAGAGCACTACAGTTAGCAAGACATGATAGCGCCTTCCCTCAACCCTGCATCTGGTAGACAGAACCTTAACTGGGCCCAGTTTTTACAGAGGTGGAGACTTGGGTTGGGGTAAGTTAGGATCACACAGCCATCACGTTGAAGACCTGGAGCTCAAACGCAAGCTTTCCAGGGTAAAATAAAGGGTGTTCCCTCCAGCCGTGGTACAGCTTATGTCGGTAGATGGGGCTGGCTAAGACATTTACTGCATCCCTGACCCCACCAAAGCACTTCTACTGGATGATTGTCTCTCAGCTTAAACTGCCTCCCGGTTTCCATGAAATTTAAGCCACATGTTCTATTACAGGCCACCAGCCCTGCCACAAGGAAGAAAAAGCCGGTTATTGGTAAGCCAGTTCTTTCAGCCCAAGTTTACTTAGAGAGGAAAGGTCTACACCTGCAGCCTGTAAGCCTCCAGGCTCAGCAGGTTCCTGACTCTACCTGGTCTTTCACAGCAGGCTTCCGGGGGCAACTATTTTAGTTCAACATTGTTTTGCAGTAGAGATCCACTTTTTTGTTTGTTTTTTGAGACAGGGTTTCTCTGTGTAGTCCTGACTGTCCTGGAACTCACTCTGTAGACCAGGCTGGCCTCGAACTCAGAAATCCGCCTGCCTCTGCCTCCCAAGTGCTGGGATTAAAGGCGTGTGCCACCACCGCCCGGCGAGATCCACTTTTCAAATTATGTGAAAACGGAAAACACATTAACGGCCTCAGATCTAGAGCTTCTGCCTTCCACTTCAGGGAAAGTCTCAAAAAACAAACAATCAAAACAAAACTCTATTTCCTCATTTTCTTTTCTAAGCACAATGGAAAAAGACAATGATGGTATAGTTAGTAGTAATTTGTATATTGTATATTTAACATTTGAGTATTGTGACATTCTTTAGCCAGAACTAGTCTATCATCTCCCCCCACCCCCCTTCAAGACAGGGTCTCACTGTGTAGCTCTGGCTGTCCTGGAACTCACTATGTAGACTAAACTGGCCTCACCTCAAACTCACAGAGATCCACCTGCCTCTGCCTCTGCCTCTGCATCTGCCTCTGCCTCCCCAGTGCTGGGATTAAAGGCATGTGCCACTGTCCCTAGCTAAAATTTTTACTAAAATACCATTGACCAGGGCAGGGTAGCTAAGTGGATAGAGGGCTTGCCTTCCAGGCAAGAGGCCCTGGATCCAACCCCACAGCACTACAGAATCAAAGCAAACAAAACGACAGTCATAACCTAAGACACTTTATGGACAAGCCATCAGTGCTACTAAATTTCTAAGTAGATTCATACATGTGCATATATTAACACACTATGCATGATATGTATATCATCTAATACACACTCACACACAAACGGAAACCGATTCTCTGCTTAAACCCTGACACATACACACTTTGGGGGTGCCTACCGTGTCTTCTGGGTCCTTCTTTGTTTCAGTTTTGTTAGACGAAACCTGAAAAGTTGAAACAATGTAGATGTTAAAAGAAAGCTGTCTCTTGAGGGTGACGTTTATCTTATACAGACAGACTCTTCAGGGCGGTCTAGCTTACCACACTGAAGTGGGGACTAAAGCTTCTCAAATCAATGTTTTATTCTATACTGTATTAGATCTTACGAATCCGCCAAGACTTTGACCACAAAGTCGCCTCCCAGAGGGCCACCTGTGTTGTGTTAGTCCAACCCAGCACCTGTGTCACATCCTGCCGACCTTTCCCCCATTTTACCTTTAGAAGTCACAGTGATATTTGCATACGACGCAAACAGATTGGGGACCGCTTACTGATGGATCATCACAGCACAGCTCGTATCCCACAGTTAGGACCCCCACCCCATCCTCTTGTCATGGCTTCCCACTCTAAACCTTTGTCACTGACAGCCAGATGAATGCAGCTCCCTTAGAAGGAACTTTGTCTCATGACCGCGGTGATAATCTTGGTACCACAACATTCAACAATGATCGATTCTTGGGATTACACATGGGGGCAATGAAATTGAGGAAGAAAAACAGTGGTCACTACTTACCAGTGTCTTGAAGAAGCTCATGATGGGGCTGCTGTTCTCTGTGGTGTCTACCACCTGGGGCTCCTCCTTCGTGGTCCCCAGCACCTCTTGATCCCCAGGGACAGAATAACTCAGAGTGTCCACTTCTTTCTCTCTCTCCTTGCTGTCGATTATGTCCTGGGAACAAGACAGACGTTCACAGTTGCAGCTCCTTGGATGTGGAGTCTCAAGAGTCTTCTTTTTAGTTTACACCCCTCTCTTCCTGATCCCCCAATTCCAGTCATAGCTCTTCTGCCCACGGCCAGTCAGGACAATCGGGAACTTATGAGAGCCCTTCTCTCTCCTCCCTTCCCCCTCTCGCTAACACATTCATCACGGTCGGTAGGACGGACATTGTTTGGGGCCAGAGGGTAACAAACTGAGCAGTGCAGTGCATATCACAGCCAAAACAAAACCCTCTTTCTCTCAAGTCTGCAAGGGGGGTGTCGGAGAAGCCAAGGCTTCCCATCTTTACAGTCTCCGTGTCCGATGATCTGTACGTTGGGCCAGAGATGGCTCTGTGGGATTTCCCCACAATCCCCGCACAGTCAAATCATGCCAACAACAACAATAACAGTAACAGTAACAATAACAAGTCATTTCCTAGTAACTGCTCAGCTTTGGGGTGTGGAGTTGGTTGGTTGGTTCCTGGGAAGCGGTTGGTAACTGAGCTCCTTCCTTGTTCCATTTTCAAGATGACCTGGAGCCAAGACCCTGTCATCACTCTGCGCCATGATGGCCATGACTCTTGCCTGGTTTACTAGTTCCCCAGGGGCCTCACTCACCCCACAGATTTACGCTTCATGTCACACCAGCCCCCAGCTCCCTCCCATGACTCCTGTGGCTTTGGAATCAGCCCCAACTCAGACATGGCCTCCCTACTGTCAGGCCTGCTGGGCCTTTCTCTGAGTCTCCTCTTCCCCTCCCCCTCCCCCTCTCCCCCCCCCCCCATTCTTTTTGGGCTGCTTTCTTAGAGTTTCTCAAACATGCCACACTACAAATTATTTCCAACTCCATGGCTCTGGAATCTTCTGCCCCTCTGGGCGCCTGGAGGTAATTCTCATTCATTCTCCACATCTTCTTTTAGAATGTTTAAAAAATTAGGTGTGTGAAAACCTTGGACCCAAAATTTATCCTGTCTACAAGAAATTCAGGGACGGGATGGAGCCGAGACTGGAGGACTAGCTAAGCAATAACCAGCCCAACTAGAGAATCGTCTCACGGGCAACATTAATCCTGACACTATTAATGATCCTCTGTTATGCTTACAGACAGGTGTCTAGCATGGCTGTCCTCTGAGAGGCTGCAGATGGCAGCTGACTCAGACAGATTGCAGAGACCCACAGCCAAACAGTGGATGGAGCTTGGGGACTCTTATGAAAGAGTTGGAGGAGGGATTGAGGGCCCTGAAGGGGAAAGGAACTTCATAGGAAGACCAACAGTGTTAACTAACCTGGACCCTTGGGGCTCTCAGAGACTGAACCACCAACCAAAGAGCATACAAGGGCTGGACCTAGGTCCCCTGCCCCCCACACATATGTAGCAGATGTGCATCTCTGTCTTCATGTGGGTCCCCAACAACTGGAGTTGGAGCTATCCCTAAAGCTGTTGCCTGTCTGTGGAATACATTTCCCTAACTGGGCTGCCTTGTCTGGCCTCAGTGGGGGAGGATGCTTCTAGCCCCACAGAGACTTGATGTGCCAGGGTAGGGGAGTACACGGGGGGGGGGCTCCACACAGAGAAGAAGGGGAGGGGGATGGGGAGGGATTGTGAGAAGGGATGGCCTGGATAGGGGGTAGCAAGGAGGATATAAAGTGAATAAAAAATTAGGTGTGATTGCACATATGTGTGTGTGTGTGCACATATGTGTGAGTGCACATGTGTGTACATGTGTTCATGTATGTATGCCTGTGTATGTGTGCATGTACACGTGTTTATCTGTGTGTGCACGCATGTTTGTGAGCATTCACATGTATGCTCATCCTCCCCCCTCCCACCCACCCCCCCAAAAAAAGACCGGCATCTCCACAAGGACAGAGGCTGCGTTTATTTTCCCCTGTGCTGCTTCTTAAGAAGGGCAGTGAGGCCACCAAAGGCTTGTAACAATTCTGTACTGTTCTGAATAGAAGTAATAAAAACTTCATATAAGGGCTGGAGAGAGGGGTCAGCACCCAAGAATGCTGCCTCGCAGAGGACCCTGGTTCAGTTCCCAGCACACACATCAGGAGTCTCACAATCACCTGTAACCCGAGTTCAGGGAATCCAACTCCCTCTTCTGTGGGTACTTGCATGAGTGTAGTATACATAAGCCTACATAGCATCGTATATGTGCATAAAAATAAATCACTTTTGGAAAAACCTTATAAGAACAAGACAAGGATATCTGTCTGAACTTGCTTTTCTTGCATAACGGGGACAGAGGTGGTGTCCTGTCGCCATGTACACCTTACCTCCCACTCTGTGTGCCCCCAGTGGTATTTATTCTGTTTTCTGATGTGTTCACTTATTGTCTGGTATCCTTAATTATGGTGTTCGTGGATGTACATTTTGGATATTATAAGCATCTCACAGTTTTCCTTGTGTGTGTGTGGGGGGGGGTTGTGGGTGTGGGTACGAGTGTAAGTGTGCAGGTAAAGGTCTAAGGTCAACCTTCAGGAGCTGGCCCTCACAGTCTACCTAGTTTCTGAGGCAGAGTCTCTTGTTTCTGGGCCTGCCTACCCCAGGCTAGCTGGCCCGTGGGTGCCTGAGAATTCTCGTGTGCTCACCTCTTAGTTCTCATAGGAGTGTGAGATTATAAATGCACGCTGTAAAATTCAGCTTTTACATGGATCTGGGAATCGAACTCCTGTGGAAAGCACTGTTACTCTGAGTCATCTCCTGAGCCCACACTTTTATTTTTAAGCCCCGACTGCTCCATTTCATTTGGCAAATTACCAGAGTGAAATTTACAGGTCAAAAGTTAAGCAAACTTTATAAGCTGATATTCCTGCCAGACAGTGGAAGGTTACAGCAGGCTTCTGCAGTTCTGATCCTGCAGGCGGCCCCGTGCATCCTCCTGGCATGTCGGTAGAGCATGTGACACCTGGAACGTGCCCAGGACAGGCAAGGCCAGTGTTCATGAGAAGGGACAGCCAGGCAGAAGCATAGTTTGCAGCAGCAGGATGGGATGAGTCTCACTCCATACTCACCTGGCCCAGACATCATCTCCCTTTATCACCATCCCTTACACGCATGCACACACATACACTCACACACACACACTCACACACACTCATGCACACTCACATACATGCCCACAGAGACACACATGCACACATGCATAAATCACACACACACATTCAAACACACACACACATACTCACACTCACACACACTCACACACATGCACACACTCACACACACACTTACACACACACACTCACATACATGCCCACAGAGACACACATGCAGACATGCATAAATCACACAGACACTCACACACACTCACACACACTCACACACACTCACATACATGCCCACAGAGACACACATGCACACATGCATAAATGACACACACACACACACACACACATTCACACATGCACTCACACACATGCACACAGAGACTCACACACAGTGCCCATAACTTATACCTTCAAATGCTAAAATGAACAGATGAATGAGCAAATGAATGATTTGGTCCAAGACAGACCAGCATCATTCTTTTTATTAAGGAGCGTCCTGGTTAGTTTGTAAAATCACAACCTACTCATTGGGGTTCACCACAAGTAAGAAATTGAATCTTAGTTTCTTTTCCTGTAGCTGTGAGAAAATACTCTGACAAAAGCAAATGAAAGGAGACAAGGTTTCTTTTGACACTTCCAGGTCATAGTCTTATCATGGCAGGGCAGCCATGGCACCAGGAGTCTGGAACAGCTGATCCCATTAAATATGAAGGCAGCAGGAGAAGGTAATGAATGCATGTACACCACCAGAACTCACCTGACTAGGGAATGCTGTCACCTACAGTGGGCAGGGTACTTACATACTAAAATTCACCTGGCTCACTTGCCTAGGGAATGGTGTCACCCACACTGGGCAGATTGTCCCACCTCAACTAACATAACCCAGGTAATTCCTATCAGACATGCCTAGAGGATCATCTCCCAAGTGATTCTAACTTTTGTTAACAGCACTATCTTAGTCACTGTTCTACTGCTGTGAAGAGACACCATGACCAAGGCAACTCTTATAAAGAAAGCATTTAATTTGGGCTAGCTTACAGTTTCAGACATTCATCCATTATCATCGTGGTGGGGAGTATGGCAGCATGCAGACAGACATCATGTTGGAGAGCTCAGAGTTCTACATCCACCAGCAGTAGAAAGAGAAAGACTGACTGGGCCTGGTGTGGGCTTTTGAAACTTCAAAGCCCATCACCAGTGATACACTTCCTCCAACAAGGCCACACCCACTACAGCAAGGCCACACCCACTACACCAAGACCACACCCACCACACCAAGGCCACACCCACTACACTAATGCCACATCCACTCCAGCAAGGCCACGCCTACTCCAGCAAGGCCACACCTCCTAATCCTTATAATCCTTTCAAACAGTTCTACTCCCTGGTGACTGAGATTTCAAATACATGCACCTATGGGGAGCATTCTTATTCAAACTACCACAAACACTATCACAGTTCTGTCCTGTGAAATATCTAGAATATATAAGAAATTCTTAACACGGTTCAGAGTACTGGCTGCTCTTCCAGAGGACCTGGATTTGGTTTGCAAAAGCACGATGGCTCACAACCATCCTTATCTCTAGTTCCAGGGGATCTGGTGTCCCCTTCTGGCCTCGGTGGCAAAACGTTCATACATGTAGAATAAAAACTTAAATCAAAAGCACTTGCTGCTAAGCCCAATGACAAGTTCAATCCCTGTGCCCCACATGGAAGAATGAAAGAGATCACTCCCACAGATGCCCTCCACGCATGCTCCATGCCACATACATGTGTACACACAAATAAATATACGTGGCATAGATTAAAAAACAAAACAAAACAACCACAATGAGTTAGTACAATGTCCCCACCAAAATGGCTAAGGCAAAAACAGTGATGATCCCAGCTGCTGACAAGGATGCAGAGAATCTGGGCGCTCCTGCGTGGTTGATAGAAACGCAAAATGAAGCGGCCATGACGGAAGGCATCTCTTAGCAATTTCTCTACGATGACAAGAGAGCATTCGACTTTAGCACTGCCGGCATTTACAAGTGTGGCTGGCAACCTGCCCCTCCTCCAGCCTTTCTTTCCTTCTTCCCTCTGTCTCCCACCCTCCCTTGCTGCCTCCTCTTTCTGCTTTTTAAAAATACTTTTTATTGGAACAGCCAGGTGCCCAATGGGTAAAATCACTTGTCAGTAAGTCTGTCAACCTGAGTTTGATTCTCAGGACCCATATGGTAGAAGAAGTAAACCATCCCCTAGATCTGTCTGTCTGTCTGTCTGTCTATCTATCATCTATCTATCTATCTATCTATCTATCTATCTATCTATCTATCTACCTACCTATCAATCATCTACATATATGTGTATCTGACCTCTATGTGCCTGTGTTTGAGCACACATATATACACAAATAAATGCAATTTTAAAAATAATATCTTTATTTATTCTTGGACAATTTCATACATCTATACAATATATCTTGAGATATCTATCCCAAGAAGTCCCCTTCCCCCAATACAGACCCCTTCCATCATCCTTGTTCTTGCTTTTATGTTGTATCCACTGAGCCAAGCTGCCTGCTAGGATGTTCACTGATCTTGCTGTTGTCCAGAAGGTCTGGTTCTAGGAACCACGGCTTCTGTGAGTTTGCGAGGGTGAGGTCACGTCATGTCCATAGCACAGGATTTCACAGCACTCCTCCCGATCCTCCAGCTCTTACACTCTCTCCACCTTCCTCAGCAGTCCTGAGGCTTAGGGTGGGGGTGATGTAGAAGTCCCTTCAGGGGATTCCCCAGTAGTCAGTCTCTACACTTTGAGCAGTTGTGATTCTCTGCATTGCCGTCTCTGCATTCTGATGCAGAAAGAAACTTCTCAGACCAAGGTTGAGGGTGGTGCTGGCTACACTTCTAGACATTTCTTCCAGAGAAAAAAAATCTTATATTCACAAAAACCCATAACTGATGTCCATAGTGTCTTTATTAATAACACATAAAATGAGTAAACAATTTTTAAAATGGTTAAACAAACAGTATGCTGACGGCATGAGTATTAGTCAGCTGTGGAACAGGAAGGAAGAGGCAGATCTGTCATTCTATCAACACAGGCATCAATCTGTAGGAAGCCTATGAAGGGACAACTTCTATCAAAAACCAGTCATGGCATATGACCCTGCTTCTACGACAGCCTTGAAATGGGAAAGCAACAAGACTGGAGGACATATTGATCAGTGGTTGGTAGGAGGGATGGAGGGGACTTGAGGCACACACAGGGCAGCAGTTCCAGCCCACAGGAGGCTGAGGCAGGAGGTTTGTGAATCTGAGATCAGCCAGAGACACACAGTAATTCCAGAGTAGCCTGAGCTGCACATTGAGACATTGTCTTGGGAAGTTAGGGGAGGAGGTGGGGATGGATGTAGACCTGTGGGGACGGAAATATTCTCCGTGTCCACATCAGGGAATGAAATTTCATGGGATGGGCCTGGAGGAGTGACAAAGAGCCCCTCAGAACCCTGATGATGCCAGGAAAGCCAAATGAATTAGCAAGTGGTGTTAACGTGTGACATTAGACTATAGCCATGTGACGTGACATTAGAATATAGCCATGTGACATGACATTAGAGTATAGCCATATGATATGATATTAGACTCCACCCAGTCACATGATGGGTGTTCTGTAACCACAGACTTTACTGAGGAATGTGCAGAGAAGGAACAATATATTCTATCACACTAGTAGCAACCAAACACCCCAGTCTGGCACTGTGCCGCACTAGTTCTCAGGAGGGCGGATGAAGGATGCTCTACTTACAATTCCAATTTTGAAGAGGAAGAAATTCATGTATGAAAAGAATAAGCACTTGCCAATGATCAAAGAGTAGAGTCGGGGTCGAACCCCATCTCACATAATCCTGCCATGAAAGGCATGTAGGCACCACACGCCTTAACTGCCTTATCTCACCGCTCCAGGTTTATGCAACTATCTTCTCAGCAATGGATTCGAACTGAAGTCCACTCCTGACTGTCATACTTCACTGATGTGTGTTTTCCCATGTTTCCAAAAACCATGCAATCTATTTTCCCTAAAGATGCCCAAGTCCAAGACATGGATGGCACTGCAAACCCACGAAGGTGAAAAACATCCTGACGAGAGAAGGGACAAACAACCCTCAGTGTGTGTATGTGTGTGTGTGTGCATGTGTGGGGGGTGTATGGTGTGCATGAGTGTATGTGTGTACATGTATGTGTATACGTGTGTGTCTGTGTGTATGTGTGCATAAGTGTATGTCTGTGTATGTATGTACATGTATGTGAGTGTGTATATGTATGTGTGTATGTATGTGTGCATGTGTGTATACATATGTATGTGTGTGTATATATGTGTGTGTATGTATGTGTGTGTGCATGTGTGTATACATATGTATGTGTGTATATATGTGTGTGTATGTATGTGTGAATGTGTGTGTGCATGTGTGTATACATATGTATGTGTGTATACATATGTATGTGTGTGTATATATGTGTGTGTATGTGTGTGTGCATGTGTGTATACATATGTATGTGTGTGT
>NW_021604638.1:4490098-4501568 GCF_004785775.1 Grammomys surdaster | reverse complement strand
TGTGTGTATGTGTGTGTGCATGTGTGTATACATATGTATGTGTGTGTGTATGTGTGTGTGTAGGGTTAACTTGGTATGCTCACTCCACCCAGGCTCAAGGGAATAATCCAAATGGATAAAATCACTAGAAGAACACATAAGGAAAATCTTGCAATTCTGGACTTAAAGTTGTACATATGACATGAAACCTAGAAGTCATGAAAAGAGAGAGTGGAAAGTAAAAATTCCAAATGTTTGTAAGAACCGTCACCAGGCAGGCTGTGGTGACAGGTGCCCAGGCATTGTTGATGAAGTGAAATTAATTCAGTTGGGATGGAGGGTAAGTTGGTTATTGCTTACCAAAATAAATACATCAAGAGAAAAAAATAGCCTAGCAATTCCATTTCTAAGAGTTTTATTCTAAACCTAACACCACGCAGGCCAAATGATAAACAGAAGAAGCTTGCTGTAGGGAGAGTGACAAGAAAGTTGGGGAGACAGACAGAGGTCATGTGTAGGTCATGGCTAAATGCATCATTGTATGTCTATCTATTCAATAGAACACTTCACAGGCATGACAAATGAGGAAGTGCTTTATGTGCAGACAAAGAAAATATTAACTAAATAAAAAGCATGGATCAATGTATATACTATCTTCCTATTTCTGGAAGACAGAAAAAAAATTCAGATTTTACTTCTGTCCAAAGAAACATTATTAAAATGCACTAAAATGTGAAGGGCAAATATTTACTCAGTGGCATGACAAACAAACGTATCAGTTGTAATTTCTCATTTTGAGCCAGGTGAGTGCAATACTGGGTTGGCTGGTTTTAACTGTCAACTTGATGCAGTGGTGAATTGCCTGGGAATAGAATCTTAACAAGGAACTGTCTAGTTCTAGATGACCTTTGGGCGTGTCTGTGGGGGATTATTTTGATGGTTGATTGATGTAGGAATACATGGCTCCATGTTGGTGGCACCATTCCCTACGCCGAGCCCTGGACCGTTTAAGACTAGAGAACTCTCTTAAATCAGTAACTAGCTGACTGAGTTTGAGCCCAGACTTCCTGAAACTCAGAATTGTGAACTGCAATAAAACCTTTTTCTCCTAAGTTGCTTTTTTTTTGGTCAGAATATTTTAGTGCAGCAACAGAAATACAACCAGGGCAGTCTATAAAATGCAAAGGTTAAATAACTTCGGTAACTACAGAAAGCATAATAATTATCTCTCGGGTCGAAGTAAATGGGGCTGGAGGTCGGTTCCAGCTGTTGGGTCACCAGTTTCCAGCTCAATCTTGCTGTGTGCTAGGACAGTCTTCGTCCTTAACCTCAACTGTGTCTTCACTACAATTAATTCTACTAGTAAGGTTCCCAGGACACTCTAGAAGTGTTCTTCAGGAAATGCTCAGAAATTCCTTTTAAGCAAACAGGTGTAGGTAATTATTCCCTGTGCCAGGAACCTATCCGTTTTCTTCCCTGTCTGTTGGCTTCGAAGAGCAAACAGGAAGGAGCCCTGAATAAGCCATCCTAATTTATTTGCTCGGTTGAGAGCTGTCTCTGCCTCACTGGAGCTAGGTTTCCCAAGAGGAAGCCCGTCTGGGATTCCCTACGCCCTCCCTCTGGCAAGTGCCAATCAATCCTCTGCCTCCTCGACAGCGGAATCTTGGGAAAAGGACCACTGGTAGCCAAAAGCTTTACTAGAGCTGACGTTATTTTGAATTTTTAGAACAAGAACCAGGGCTGAGAACGCAGGGGCTGGAGGATGGGCAGAAAGAGCAATCGGCTCCTTTCCATTCTTTCAACCTCTTAGAAATCAGAGTGGGTGCTGCCTGGGATCAAAGGAAAGCTAGGAATCCGGCGGCGCTCCTCTCCCCCGGGGATACTACAACAGTGCTGAGGGTTTCCTCTGCTAGGCAACAGGCCTCTCTTATTCCCTCTTCTCCCCAGAGCAGAGGCACCTACATGGAGCCATAGATTCAGGAAGAAAAAGACGTTTGATTCATTCTAGGACATACAGCTCAGACTCACGATGGCTCAGTGGATATAAGTTTTTCCTACTCGTTTACTCCTCTATATTTTCTCTTACTATTTTTTTTAAATAAAAAAGTAAATTAACAAGCAGGAAGAAGATACTAATATAATTTTGTGCGTCTCATTGGTAGATTGTTATTGTGATTCCCGCCCACTCCTCCAAACACACACATATAACCACAAAGCTCAGAGTTACTAAGGAAATCAAAGATGTATTATCAATGTGGGGGTTTGTTTTTTTTTTGGGGGGGGGAGATTGCTTTTATTTTTTCCTACGATTCCTATCTCGATGCACACCAGCTAATAAAAATGCATTCTCATGTTTTAAACCCAGGGCGGGACTGGGAAAGAATGCAATTGAAGCAATCCAGGAAATGTTAATCAGGAAAGGGCGCCAAAAGCTGCCGCTGTCGCACAGTGCTGGTGACAGGTTTGTTTGAAAAGCCAGCGTTGTTTCAGAGCAAGGAATTGCCACTCAAGGTCTGGATCGCTGAGTCTGGGAACTGGGGAGAGAGAAAATCATCTCGTGTGGGCTCCACTGCGATCAGCTAGGGGTGGATACAGATGTGCTCCGCAAGGGAGGGTTGAAGATGGCCAGCGAGACTCGGGATGTTCTGGTCCCACAGCGCCACCTACTGGACGAACAGGGGAAATGTTGGCTGTGTTTCTGTTTTGTTTTGTGTTTTTCTTGTGTGAAAGACAAACCAGGCTTGGCAGCTCGCACCAGTAATCTCAGCACTAGAGAGGCAGATGCGGGAGTATTGCCTCTAGCTTGGGGCCAATTTAGGCTATATTGCAATGGTATTTCTCAATCTCCTCCCAAATTTTAAAAAACACACACCTAAAAATAGTAAGAGAAAATATAGAGGAATAAACGAACGGGGCATCCACTGAGCCATCATGGAAAAGAAATCACCACTAATAATTTCAATATTTTTCACTCCCCTTTCGCTGTGGACGAGTGGGTGCATGAGGATGTGGTGGCGAGTTATGGCCTAGTGAGTTTTTATCAGTTCTCAACTTTCCTCCTGCAAACGATGCTAGAATTAAAATAAAATAATAAAATAAAATAAAATAAAATAAAATAAAATAAAATCCTTGTGCTGGGGATTGGGGGTTGATCACTCAAATGTAGAGTACTTGTCTAGCATACACAAATCCTGAGATTCCATAAGCAGAAAGTAAATAATGTTATGTATACAATGTCTTCTAATGCCTCATTAAATAATTATAAACTGGGTTATTTGAAAGGCAAGTGTGCTTGAAAAAAATTTTTTTTAAAGTTTGTGTTGTCACCACATAGAGTTGAAACAAGCTCCCTAGAGATAGCCATGTTCCTAACTGGGAAATGATCAGACTTCAAATGGAAACCAAACAAGTCTTTTTTTTTTTTTTTTTTATTTTTGTTTTTTTATACAGGGTTTCTCTGTATAGCCCTGGCTGTCCTGGAACTCACTCTGTAGACCAGGCTGGCCTCGAACTCAGAAATCCACCTGCCTCTGCCTCCCAAGTGCTGGGATTAAAGGCATGCACCACCACTGCCCGGCTCCAAACAAGTCTTAAAATATAAGAATCTAAGGGCTGGAGAGAGAATGGCTCAGCAGGAGTCTTTAGCACCCACACAGCAGCTCACAAACTACAGTGTCAAGGATCTGACGCCCTCTTCCGGCTCTGAGGATAATGCATGCACATAGTACACATACAAAACACCCAGACAAGTACACACACACACACACACACACACACACACGCACACGCGTATATATATATTTGTTTGTTCCCTCTCCTCTGTCAATATATATTATACATATATATATACACATTTATATATATATTATGCACATACACACACATATATACACATACACATTTATATGTGTGTGTTTCCACTCTTCTCTGCCTTGTCTTCTGAGAGAGATCTAAGAATTTCTACTAAGAACTGCTTGGTGTTACACAAAGAAAGAAACACACACACACATATACACACACACACACACACACACACACATACACACACAGTCTTTTTAGATAACATTTTCCAAATTCTCCTTCCAGTAATTGTAATCTATTTCCTATCCCAATTTATCCATGGATTTTGTTGTTGTTTGTTTGTTTGTTGTTGGGTCTTATTTGTTTAGTTTAATTTTGCTTTCGAGACCCAGTCTTCTGTAGTACAGGCTGGCCTCCTGCTCACTGTGTAGCAGAGGATGACCTTGAACACCTGATTCTCCTGCCTTCACCTCCCAAGTGCTGGGATTACAGACATGCACCACCACATCCGGTTTATTTTCTTGTCTTCTCATCAGGTGAGTGTTTCTGAATGTAAGGCTGCAAAGGCGGGCAGAGAGTGAAGACAGCAAGCTTGCTCTTCAGACTCAAGTGACCTGGGGGCTCAGGGTTGGGATCCCTCAAGAAAGTCTACTGGGGCCTTCGAGAGGGCTCAGCAAGTCCAAGGGCATTGCTGCCATGCCTGATGACTAGAGATTGAATTCAGGGCCCTACATGGTGGAAAGAGAGAGTCAATTCCCACAGGTTGTCCTCTGACCTACATGTGTGCACGGACTCATGCTGATAAACGAACCAACAAAATAAATGTAATAAAAAGTTTTTGGGGGGGTTGAAGACAGTTATTGATGCGATCACACTAGAACTACAAATGCCAGCCATCTTTCTCTTCTCGTACAAGGTTCCTGTTTAAATAAGTGCTGCAGAACTTGAATAAATTCATAAGCAAAAAGAAGCATCTCTAGTTCTTAAGGAACCAAAGGACCATTCCTGGCAATGACTGCTCCTCCTCGTGTCCACCACAGAGATACCCCTGGGAGGACCGTGAGAGAAACAGACACCCAGTGTTTTCTTTTATAAGCAGTAAAAGCAGATTTCTATTATAGGATCGTTTTGAGCACGTGCAACGAGACCTATTAAATGTTTATCTTAGAACCCTGGTTCAGTTGGGGAGAGAGGGAAAAAAAAAAAGCCCCGTCCCTGCCAACCAGTTGGTTTGTGTGAATCACAGCTCAGTCAGCTTCCAGGCCTATCATTTATCTTTTCTTTGGCCTATGTGGTAAATGCCCTACTTGTCCGTGAATTCTCGCCTTGTTTTAATGATGCTATGGTCTGAATGTAGTTTTATAAGCCACACAGATAAGATTGTCATTCTGAAAACACAGATTTGTGTGTTCCCTCCCCCAGGAGGAGATTGGGGGGGGAGGGAGTTACCTCTGTCCTGACTCACATCTTGGTGGGATTGTGGCTGGAATTCCAAACCCAGCTAGGACCCCCGCAGTGGTAGTGAGGGCAGAGGCACAGAACTGTGGGGGATGGGAGAGGGGGAGCGATAGCTGACTTGGCAAAATCCAAGGCTTGATTTCTTAATTCTGAATCGATGCATCCACCGTTCAACTTTGCATCGTGGGGGTATTAGCTCCAAGAGAATGTTATTGATTGGGAAGTTTTATTCATGTTATTTCTGAGGGCTGTATTTTCTCACTATACCAAAAAAAGGGGGGGTTTCCCCCAAAACACAGAAGAAACACAGAAGTAGGCCACAGAGGCTGGATGAAAAACTTTTATGAATCAGAGGGCTATTTTTTTTTTTTGGCTGTTCAGTTTTTAAAAATCCTTGTGCATGATACACATTCAAATTTCCACGTTTGGAGGCTGAAGGTGAAATGGCTATCTTGTATTATGTAAAAAAAATGTTGGACACACACAGTACAGGATGGACACTCAATATTTCAAATTTCAGCGATATTGCCAACCGAAACATGGAAATTTGTAGTGTAACCCAGCTTAAAGCACACGAGTTTCCTTGGCAAGTGTAATCAAGAGAGGTCTCTTATCCAGGAAGAAACATGTGTTATAATTGAGAGTGGGGTTTTAAAACTTTGAAAGACCGTTTTAACTGCAAACATCTCTGGGCTGTACGACATATGTACTTCCTGTGTTTCAAAACCCAGATTGCGTCTCGATGCCAGTTTCATCTGGGAACTGACTGCCATTAAATCTAGCTGCTGTCTCCAAGGGTGTCCCTCACCCCTGCCCAACAGAGGAGGCAGACTCACAAAGTTGCACTTCAAAACTTCTCACCACCTAGTTCTTTAAAGAGTGGATGAGCACGCAGGTGTGTGTGTGTGTGTGTGTGTGTGTGTGTGTGACTAAACGCTGGTGACTTCAGGTTTGATTTGTTTAATTAAGAAGGAGGATTTGGCTGAGTTACTAGGTAACCGTGCAAAGAAGGGCAGAGCATAGCTTTTTATTCTCTCTCTATAAATAACTCATTTTTTCCCTTAAATCAGCTGCTGGACTGGATTTGGAGCCCAGACACCTTAAAAGCTGTTAAAGAAGCTTGACACCTCTGAACGGCCCTCAACACTCATGGGCAGTGAAGCAAACCCAGCCAGAGGTTCTCTACACTGGTAAAATTTGTAAACAGTTGTCTGGACTCTTCATGATTGTTGGTGACCAGTTCATAGCCCCAAGAAGAGCAGCTTAGGGCTTATTCGTAGAATAGGATGCTCTCAGCATCGAGGCTGACAGCATGGGTCCAGACCTCTCCTCACACGCTGCTGCTCACTGGACTGTACGGCAAGCTAGTTCAGTCTGGGAGCAGACACGGGAAATAACCTTTGAAAATAAACTCCAAGTCCAAATTTATGGGCATAGAAAAATATTGGTAGCAAGAGGCTTCGGTATATTAGTCTTACTGTCTTTTTACAGTTTCAACTGTCTGGAAATTTTGGCTGGATTCTACTAGTCACGGTATGATTAATTCTTTTTTTTTTTTCCCTTGGAGATAGGGTCCCATGTAGCTCAGGCTGGCCTTAAGTAGCTAAGGATGACCTTGAACTTCAGATTTTCTTGTTTCTACCTCCCAAGTGCTGGGCTTACAAACCTGAACCTCCATCCCTGGGCTATGTGAGCACTGGAGATCAAACCCAGGGCTTTAGGGCTGCTGGGCAAACATTCACCGTCTACATTCCCAGCCTGGTGTTGGGGCTTGGTAAAATCATTTTTCTCCCCCGTGCCTTTCTTTCTGGGCTCATAAACATATGCCCTGTGCCCTGGGCTTGGATTAGGAGGGAAGATTCATCTCTGTGTAAATCACCTACCACCTCTTCAAGGTTTGCAGAGGTTTTGTTCTTCTGATGTTTCTGCCTACACAAACATAGAAGAGGCTTACCTTGTCTAGGACCTTCGGTGACTGTAGGGTGATGTGTAATGGTCTCACCCAACAGCACCCCCCACAGAAGCAGCCATTGGAGAGGAAGCTGGTAGCCTTCTACCCACTTACCTCTCCTGCAGAGACACCATGGGGATTCCCTGGCACCGCAGGGGCCTCTGTGGCCTGTTCTTGGTCTTCGGAGCCCTTAGCTTCTTCAGACTGGCTGTCAACTGGCACACTTTCTCTTCCCTTGTCCAGTTTAAAGAATCTGTTCAAAAAGCTGAAATCCTTGGGCCTGGGCAGGGCTTCTGCCTGGGACTCAGGTGGTGAGGGTGCCAGCGGGCCGGTGGCAGGGAGGGTCTGCTGCTTGGCCTCAGTGCACTCTGGGGTTTTATCTGGAGCCTGCTCTGGTGCAGCTGCCACCGGAAGTGCCCCGTGCTCACTTGGGTCTTTGTTCGCAGGCGCTGCCCTCCCCGATGCAGCCGATGAATCCGTGCCTTGGTCTCCGGGACGTCCTGGTACAGGCCGAGAGAGTGTCAAGAAAAAATGGGATCTAGCAGCTGGTGCCTTGGGCTTGGCTTCTTTCCCAAGATTCTTTCCGCTGGCATCGGCCACAGCACGGACCTCCATTGTCTTGGGGGAAGAAGTAGCCACATTATCCTTCGAGCTGCTTATCCCCAAGTCGACTGTAAACACAAACATAAACAGTGGTCATTCAACAAGCCAGGAAATTCAAGGGTGAATAATGGACTCCAACTTTTGATACACAACGTCCCTTCCGCAGACTGGGGCCGCCTTGTTCCTTGCTGTCAGCCCAGTAGTCATCTCCTGACCCTGCTCTTCTGGAAGAGAGACCCTCCGAGGGTGATGAGGCAGAAAGACAATGACTGGGAAGTCACTACCTGCCAGGCACCATGTGAGTGACACCCAGGGAAGTGAGTTACTTCCCTGGAACCCAGAGAAGTGTATACTTAAAATTGTCCAATAGAGATCACAGTGTGTTTATTAGAACGTGGGCTCTGGAGTTGGGAGCGCTCTCAATCCAGCCATCCCGCGATCCCAGGATCTCCTAAACGTCTGGGCTTGAGCCCATTCTTTATCGTGGGATTGTGACTGTGTATTATGTCTAGCAGCCCCCGCGGCCCCAACCTCTTGAATGTCCCTCACACCCCGATGCTGTGCTAATCAAACACATCTTATAAATGTCCCCTCAGAGAGAAAAAGCACTCATATTTGAGGACCACTGAGGGAGATGCTCTCTGGCAGGGAGTGGTGGCCCATGCCTTTAATCCCAGCACTATGGAGACAGAGGCAGGCGGATCTCTATGAGTTCCAGAGCAACACAGCGAGACCTTGTCTCCAACACACACACACACACACTTTTTTTTTAATCCAAGAGATTTAATTTTTCTCTGCCTTTATTCTTCGGTAAATATGAAGAAACAGTAGACCATCCTTCACCATTTAGGAGGTGACACTAGTTACATTAATATGTTTAAAGTATATGGAAAAGTGGCTGAGATATCCTGACTGCTCAGTACACAGCATGACACTTCACTGTTAGCCACCTCCCCTCCAGTCTGCAGGGAGAGGGCCAGACAGAAGGTAACTCCCGAGTTCATGCTCTGTCTGTCGTAATGTAAGACATCTGTGAGCATAGAATCTGGGGAATATGGAAGACTAAAGCTGGGATACTCAGAAAGTTGATACTCTGTAGCCTTGGAGAGCAGGTGTGTCTTTAGACAGGAAGGCTGGGACAGCATTACAGACATGGCCATCTCCTGTATTCTATGTGTGTAGGTGGCAGCTTCCCAACGTCCTGGGAGCCACACTCCCAAACACCCATCACTTCCTGCTTCGGATCAATTAAATTGCCTTTTTTTTTTTTTTTAAAGGCCCTTCGGTAGCAAAGCGGTGGGGAAGAACTTGGGAATCATACTGACAAGCTTTGGGGTCCTGAGAAAAGTCCTACCAAGCTTGAGTTTCCCTGGGGTCCTGGGAAAAGTCCTACCAAGCTTGAGTTTTTCTCATTTATAAAATGGGAGTGTTGGTCTGGGCAGATGGATCATGCAGTAATGCCCTTGTCTTGAAAGCATCAGGACCCAAGGTCTATCCCCGGAACCCATGTAGAAAAAGCTGGGAGTCGTGGTCACACCTCTAATTCCAGCCCTGGGGAGATGGAGTCAGGGAGATTCTTGGGGCCCACTGTCTAGCCAGCCTAACCTGACTGGCGAGTTCCAGGCTGGTGAGACATTGAGAAAAAAACCGCATCTCATTTAAAAGAACGAAATGTGTATAACGGCTGAAGAGCAACACTTGAGGTTATCCTCCGGCCTTCGCCTCACACGTCTATGAGTGCACATGCACCTGAACCCGTATGAACATCTGCATACATGTAAGCATGTGTGCGTGCACACAGGTAAACACAGGGAACAGAACTGCTCTCTGGTATGTGTCCTGATGCTTCAGGGGAAACTCACCCGGGGCCTGGCCTGATGCTGTCTCTCCCCTTCCCCCAGCAGGAACTTAGTGACTGACAGATATTACGACAATCCAGAAGACTTCTCCCCATCCTTGCCAACACTGCCTTTTGTTTAGTATACATTTAGACAGGCACATCTTGGTATCTGTTTGCAAGAAGTCAAGGATCGGGAAAAAGCAGGGAGAGGATCTGAGGGTTCTTTGTTCTGGTTCCATTACACGTTAACATGGGATGATCAACACATGCCCGTACATACATGCATCCATCCACGGCTGCTGTGCCAAACTCTAATATCTTACAGTGTCTGGAGTCAGGAACGCACCTATGAGGAGAGCATCTTCACCATGGGTGTGGCCCAGGTCAGAGAGAGAGAGGAAACACTGACCAAGAGGGAGATGCTGAGATTGAAAACAGGGAGAGAGGCCTTTGTAACCCCCTGAGAACATGGATGGGTTTTACCCTTCACCTCCTGGCTGGATACCAAAGGAGCTAAAAGGTCTTTACAGCCAGAGGAAAACAAGATGCTTTCCACTGGGAAAAGAAAAGTGCTAGGATTTTGCGTTGAAAAGGCTTGATACCCAGTATGACCTAACACAAGGTATAAAGCCCACAGCAGAAAGAAAGCGATGTGCTTGTTGTCCGAGATCAGGTAAAGCCACTCAATGGCTCATAAGAACTCCAGGTTCGGAGTGAGTTCACTTCCTGGCAGCTGAAACTCTCCGCTGGAAGCTGGGTGGTTCACATTGATGGCAGTGTTATCAGGATCAGCTTGGGCTCTGGAAGCCCCAAGAAGCTCCGCTTGGCTAACCATCCTCAGCAGCTTGACTAAAGGACAGCAGAGTGTGAAGAGCAGACACTGGAGATTTAGTCAACATAGTCACACTGGGAAGTGAGCCGATAAAGAAGTGCATTGCCGCTCACCCGTCCCCAGTCCATCCTCGGGTTCAACCTCTTACGATCACTAGTGTCTATTGTATAAAACTGGCACCTGTATGTTTGCAGTTGTTATATCTTCTTGGTGAATTGGTTTGCTCCTTTATTATTATGCCATGGTCTTTTAAATCTCTTCTGACTATTTTTGGTTCAAAATCGACTTTAACAGTTACCAGATTATCTATGTATCTTTGTTTTTCTTGTTCCCATTTGCTGTATAAACAGTTTTTAAAATTTTTTTTATATTATTATTATTTTATTGTTATTATTTTATCCTTGGCCTCGGTCCATAGGAGTCTTTACTAGCACAATGTGCTTCTTAGAACGCAGTTGGTTCTAGCTTTTGTAAGCTAGCCAGTCTCTTTATGGATGGATAGAGACCATTCATCCTTGTGATTATTGTTAACCTTATTTCCCAACTCTACATTTTTTTCTTCTGCCTGGTGGAATCTATAATCGATTCTTTTCACTGTATGCATTTTTTTAAAAAATATGATTCACTGAGTTTTTTTATTTCCAGCATTCCTATTTTTTTGAAAAATAAAAACCCCAATTCCTTCGCTGATGTTTTCCTAGGTCCCTGATGCTTTCATCCGTTTTGCTAACTGTCCCTCTGTGCTGCTGACTCTCCTCTCCTGGGCTGGGTTTGAATTCAGCTGCTTATTTGTGTTGTCTTCAGGCCCTCAGTCATCTTTAAAGGAAAGCCTCGGAAAGCTTCCGGGCATCTTAACCCTCATCAGGTTCTTTGAACTTGGGAGTCAGGAACGCTGACTTTTGTAAAACTTGTGCTGCTTTTCTTTTAACAGTATTTTTCTTTTTCTTTCTTTCTTTCTTTCTTTCTTTCTTTCTTTCTTTCTTTCTTTTTTTTTTTTTTTTTTTTT
>NW_021604638.1:4487158-4489998 GCF_004785775.1 Grammomys surdaster | reverse complement strand
TTTCTTTTTTTTTTTTTTTTTGGTTTTTCAAGACAGGGTTTCTCTGTATAGCCCTGGCTGTCCTGGAACTCACTCTGTAGACCAGGCTGGCCTCGAACTCAGAAATCTGCCTGCCTCTGCCTCCCAAGTGCTGGGATTAAAGGCGTGCGCCACCACCGCCCGGCAGTATTTTTCTTCTTCTCTGTCATGATGTGTACACTTGTTGGTTTGGATTTTTCTTTTTTTTTTTTTTTTTTTTTTGGTGAGGGAGGGGGCATTTCTTACTAAACTTCTACTTGTTTATTACGGATGCTGGACAGGGTGGGGAGGGGGCAAGTGTCCTGGCATATGTGTGGATGTCAGAGGATAACCCACAGGACTCGGTTCTCTCCTTCCACCATGTGGGTTCCAGGTGTTGAACTTAGGTCATTGGTTTGCGGCAAGCACTTGCTGTGCCGTCTTGCTGGCCCGTAAACATTATCGTAGGCACATATGGATGAGAAACAACACAGAACATCACAAGTTCAGTACCATCGAGCATTTCAGGCAACCACTGGGGGTTCCTAGAGTGGACCTCCACATGGCAAGAGGCAACTATTGGAACCCCTGTTTCCTCCCCACTATATATAAGGACTGAGTGAACAGAGACTTAGGACAGCCCCAAATGTCTTTAGGAATGCCTGGCTGTACGGCCAAGCCTGGTGACAACGGTCAGGCACAGAGCAGAGCCCTGCCTGGGGTGAAACCTTGCAGGGACTCAGGAGAAGACAGTGATGTTTACAACAGGACAAGCTGCTGGGGGCAGGCTCCTCTTTTCCTGAGATTCTCTGTCCCAATCCTCCCAGAAGTTTTCAAAAGGAAAGTTGAGGCTCACCCTGACAATAAAACATCTATTTCTGAATGCCTATTCTGTCTGTTCATGGTGACTGTTCTCCACACAAGCACCCTTTTTAAAATATACGTGTGTGTGTGTGTGTGTGTGTGTGTGTGTGTGTGTAAAGTAAATGCTGGGGATCCGAACCCAAGTCCTCAAGCTTGCATGGCAAGCGCTTCCACATCTCTCCAGCCCCTCCAACCTCACTTCTGACACAACCTTGCTTTACACTGACATCCTGATACACTATATCCTGATCAGAATAAATCACAAAGCTCCCATACAGTGCTCAGCAATGACAAGGGGGAGCTGTTACAAATCCTGAACATGCAGCCAGAGTTTGGAATTATGGGAGTTTGCATGGGTAAAATTCTTGGCTCAGACATACAGTTACAGCCATATCAGGACCCAAATGCAGATGTGGGCAAAGCAGTTCACTGTAGAGGGACAGAGACGTTAGAGTTCTTTCAAAAGAGTGCATTTAAATATCAAAGGGCCATGGGGATCTCTTGGGAAAAGAGATAAAGACCTCTGAGGGTACATAGTAATGACCCTCTGGAGGTTGGACTGGGTAGGGTCCAGTCACATAGCAAGAGTCAAATGACACTTCAAACAAGGCTTTCAGTGCTGGGCAGATTCGTTTGTTGTTCTGTGGTGTCAGGGTTCGTGGGGCTGATGCCTGAGGCTTGGAGGAAGATGGGGGACTCAGAAACTTCACTGACTGATCAGATTTCAAGCTTTTTTCTCTGCTCTCAAAAGCCAGGATGTCTTGGCCAGGAAACGCGAGCACAAAACAACATAAGGGACTTTTGGACATGAGGGATGGAGTCTTGATCACCAGCTTTGATTTGCCTGGACACTGAGTGATGTCATAGGATCCAAAAGGACTATTAACTCTGTGCTGCCCAGAAGAGTTTCAAGAGGCCACAGTGAAGCTCCGATCCTGTGGGTAACACCGGGGCAGGGACATCATGCCATCCACTCCACCTTTCCTCCTCCCTGTCTTCCTAGTGCTGTATACTTTGTAAAACCGTGGAGTATGCAGGGTTACTTCAAGTGCAAAGCCAACCACTCCAGCAGTGTCACTCAAAGACAGCAGATGTCTGAGGTAGTCTTGGGGGTTTTGCTTGGTTTTTGTTTTTCCTTCTTAAATCAGGTGATACCACGCATCTCACATGTCTTTCCTATCAAATTCCATGACTCTCACAGTCATTTTCCTTCCCATCACTGACTTCCATCCTTTCTTTCTTTTTTAAGATTTATTTATATATTTTATGTATGTGAGTACACTGTAGCTGCCTTCAGAAACACTAGAAGAGGGCATCAGATTCCATTATAGATGGTTATGAGCTACCATGTGGTTGCTGGGAATTGAACTCAGGACTCCTGGAAGAGCAGTCAGTGCTCTTAACTGCTGAGCCATCTCTCCAGCCCCATTTTTAAAATGTGTAGGCCAGGCTGGCCTCGAACTCCTGATCCTCCTACCTCTGCCTCCTTCAGCAAATTTTACCAGCATGCACCACCACAACCTGCCATCCTTTTCACAATCAACATCTGTAACCTGATGCAGCTCCTCATGCATTCTCAATATGTTCACATGGTGTCTGTGTTTATCATTGTGAGTTGGTGTGAAGGCCAGAAGAAGACAATATCAGGTGTTGTTCCTCAGCTGACATCCACACACATTCTCTCTCTCTCTCTCTCTCTCACACACACACACACACACACACACACACCATTGCCTTATGCATGAATATTCTAGAAGCTTTTACATTGTTTCTTTCATCTTCCCTGTCTTATTTAGGGTTTCTGTTGCTGTGAACAGATACCATGACTAAGGCAACTCTTATAAGGACAACATTTAATTGGGGCTGGCTTACAGGTTCAGAGGTTCAGTCCATTATCATCAAGGAGGGAGCATGGCAGCATCCAGGCAGGCATGGTGCAGGAGGAGCTGAGAGTTCTTTTTTTTTTTTTTTTTTTTTTT
>NW_021604638.1:4469272-4487058 GCF_004785775.1 Grammomys surdaster | reverse complement strand
TTTTGGTTTTTCGAGACAGGGTTTCTCTGTGTAGGCCTGGCTGTCCTGGAACTCACTCTGTAGACCAGGCTAGCCTTGAACTCTCGAACTCAGAAATCCACCTGCCTCTGCCTCCCAAGTGCTGGGATTAAAGGCGTGCGCCACCACCGCCCGGCTGAGCTGAGAGTTCTATATCTTGTTCCAAAGGCAAACAGGAGAAGACTGTCTTGCAAGAAGCTAGGAGGAGGGTCTCAAAGCCCACTCCCCCACAGTGACACACTTCCTCCAACAAGGCCACAGTTCCTGATAGTACTACTTCCTATGGGGCAAGCGTATTCACACCACCACATCCCCTACAAACAGGTCTGTCCTAAACTAGTGTCTTTCTTTCTTCTTTAGACTGGAAGAGCAGATGTGGAGTTGCTGCCCCAAAGCCAAATCAATTTTTAAAAAAGTGCTACTGCCAGATTTCTTTCCAAAAACAGTGTAGAGGTTCAGGGCAGCAACGTGATATAGTTGGGACCCCCTCACCATGGAGAAAGTTGACCAGATACTGTGTTAAGCAGATTTAAATATCAAGTAGATTACAAAAGAAGGTAGTGCCTTACTCTCCTTGTGCCCACAGCTCTTAGGACAACAATGGGAGGGTTCTGGGGATGGGGGTTGGGTAAGAAAACAAGTTCTCGGTATATAGGAGACTGCTGAAGTTAGCTTGTTAGTTTGGAATTCTGGGAAAGATTATCAAGGAGGTGCTATGAGGCAAGGGAGGTAAGAGCAGGAGGCAGGAAAGCCATCAGAATAGAAGGCATCAGTATTCCAAATGTAGATGGTCATCGGGCACATCCAAGGACACTTGGTGTCATTGTCACTGTGGAAAGCACAGTGCAGCTCCACTCCACACCCACTGGATGGCTGTAACAAAGTGAGTAGGTGCTAGCCAGTGTTGGCAAGGATGCTGAGCAACTGGAATCTATGTGCCTCACTGTCGGGGATGGGAAATGGGGAAGTTGCTTTGGAAAGCAGTTAAGGAGGTCCTCAGAAAGGCGAGCATTGAGCCAGCGGATGGCCTGCAATTGTGTTCCTAGGTAGACATGCCCAAGAGAATCAAAACATATATCCACACAAAAATTAGCTCACCAATACACAGGGATGTGGTACTCGTAAGTGTTGGTGTGCGAACACCCACAATGGAAATGTCTGTTCACTTATGAGTGAGTCAGCGTGGTCACTGTGCAACGGACGCTAGACTCTTAAAGGGGAATAATGAACTTCAGATGCTTGCCACAGCGAGGTGAACTCCGAAAGCATGAAGCAATCCAGGCACATTGAAGAAGGAGATTTGGAATGGGGCCCAAGAGCCTTTGAAATTAGAAGTGGAGACACCATGTCCCAGCTCAGCCTCCGCCTGGTTACGCACATTGTTCAAAATGATTACGGTCTCAGTGAACTGGCCCCGCTCACATCCTGCGGCTAAACTGCACAGACCAGGCTGGGGAGACAGCTCAGCCTTTAACTTCACCACAAGCGAGGGGGTTAGGTTCAAGCCTCAAGAACCCGCACGAATGCTAGGAGAGCACAGCAGCCTGCCTGTAATTCAGTATCAGCCTTGCTGGTAGAGACCTAGGGGTTCCCAGGGCAAGCTGGTTAGTAATGCAAACCATACTGGTGTGGTCAGGGTTTGACTGAGAGACCCTGCCTTGAAGAATAACGTGGAAGAGAAACGAACAATGACTAGTGACGTCAACCCTGGGCCTCCACATGTACACACACACACACAGACACACATATATACACACACACCAGCATACATGTAAACACGCATATGCATGAAAAGAAAAAATAAAAGCAGAATAAATGTACGGGTAATGAAAAGAAAGAGAAAATGAAAGGAAAAGAAAGATATAGAGAAGAGATACAGGATTCAAAGCAGATGAAAGAAATCATCTTTATTGGTGATGATTATGACCATGGTGATAATGTTGGCCGATAGAGATGGTGACGTTGGCCATTATTGATGCTGGTGACAGTTAGGATGATGGGTATAAATTTTTCTCATGCCCGTCTTTTGGGGCATATAAAGTAGTGATGTAGACACAGCGGCAGAAGTGGCCGACTCTAGGGTCTGCTGGGTAGTGTGTTAGCCCAGAGCTCTCTTGCAGATGTTTTGAGTGGGAGGGTTCTAAGTGAGAACCCTAAGCAGAGCCTGTCCCTGGAGGATCTCCGATGTCTTCTCCCAGGAGTCACACACAGAGTTGTGGAGACAGGGCACTTCTAGCTCTGTGCAACTTCTGTGTCTCTCTCCTCCTCAGTCATCCAAGGATTTACAAGTGAATCTCCCAGAAGTCCGGAGAAGGCAGTGCGGGTCCAGGCCTTGAGTACAGTACATGAACTGAGCTCTGGCCATGTTACAACAGGTGACAGCCAGCCCTTGGCTCCCAGAAACCTCTAAAACGTAGATGACTTATTTAACCTCATATGTATGTGTATGTTCACGTGTGTCTAGCTATGTGTGCGGTGCTGCATATGTGCAGGTGTGAACTTGCACGCAAACCAGAGGCCAACCTTGGGCATCATTTCCCTGGTGTTACCTATGTTTTTCTGAGACAAGATCTCTCTCTTTTCCTGGCTGGCGGCTTCCCAAGTAGACTAGACCGGCTGGCCCGTGAGTCTAGGATCTATTTCTCTCTTCTCTCCAGTGCTGGGATTATAAGCAGAAGACTCTAGGCCAGCCTTTATAGATTTATATTTTAACTTGGATTCTGAGGATCAACTTTCCTGACTCCAGTACTTTACTGATCCCCAACCCCCCATCAGACTTTCATTCAAGTCATGGAAGTGTTTCTAAAATGTAGAAATGTTCAGGCCTGTAACCCCAGCTAAGGTAGGATGAGGCAGGAGGAATGACTTCAGGGTCAGAATGAGTAACAAAACCCCAAACAAAAGCAGAGTGGGCAGGAACAGAAGCTACTCGGAGGAAACAGATATTATTAGTGTCTGCCCGGGGTCCATCCTTTTTTTCCACTGTCAGGCAGCTATGATTTGGGGCATTGTCTGAAACAATTCCTCAGGGATCAAGACTGGCAAATTCTTACTCATTGTATCACCAGCAGAAACCTTTTTTTAAACTTGAGTAGAGAATTTTCAGTTCACTAAGCTCATTCCACATACGTGTGCATAGACACACACACACACACACACACGTATTCCAAGGGTGCAAAATTAGATAGTTCCTTCTTTAAGAACAGTTCACAAGGGATGAAGGGAAGATATTAATTCTAAGAAACTCCTTATCCATGTGTGGCAGACAGGCATCAACTTCGGGGGAAAGACGCACTCTGGCAGACCAGTCGAGTGTTGGGCTCTGCCATCTTTTGGCTGTAAGGATGGAGACTTTTGTCTTTTAAAGAGGATAAATTTTACTAGAACAGAATCAGAGATAGAGAGAGATGGGGGTACTTTTATTTCCCCAAAGATCTGTGACATTTTAGGAATGAAACAACCAAGAGGGAAAACCTGGTCAGGTCAGACTGATTGGCTCAGGGCAGCAGTGACTCAGGTCGGCGGTGCAGTCTACGTTGTCTGTAGTTGGACCCTCCTTTAGTCCCTCAAGTTTGTCCTTCAGAGCTGCTGTTCTTACATGCTCTTTATGGCCAGAGAAAATGGCATTGTTCCCACGTTACAGGAAAATCTTGGACAGTGCTGTTCCATTCCACCATTATACAACTAGCAAGTGGCAGAGCTGCCCCTGCTGCCCCGCCCCCACCCCATACCCAAATCAAGTTGGTTAGATCGCAGTGCCTGCATGCACTCTGGGACCAAATGACTACAAATCCTGGGGCTTAACACAAGTATCTTAGAGCTCAGAAGGTCAGAAGGTAAAGTGGGACAGCTTCTAGAAATTGCCATGCCTGTTCTGAGGGTGAGGGCTACTTAGCTTATGGTCCCCTTCTCCACAGTCAAGCCTACCGGTATCCATCTTTAAGTGCACCCTATCTCTCCCCTTTTCTCTCCCTCCCTCTAACATCTGCTCCCAATGTCACCTCCTCTTTTTCCACTCTGCCCCTCTTGCCTCTTTCTTTATGATGACCCTTTGGGCAACATAAGACCACGAATAGGTCAGGAGCACCTGTTTATCTCACCCACTCACAGAGCCTTTTTGGTCACCCACGGGTAAGGTATCATGCTCACAGGTCCCAGGGTGACTCCATCTTGGAGGAGGAACAATAGTTTTGCACAGGACTTCCCCTCACTTGCGATGCTCTGTGCCTTCATGACTACACACCTTGCGGATACTCACTGCATCCCAACGCATACACCCTCAGTGAGGACGAGGATCAGCTCCAAGATCCCCAACTGTCCAGGTGAAGGGATAAAAACCCTTCCTCTTTCTCACGGACCCAGACAAAGGCCACCCACACGCATGAGTCAGCATCTCTATGATATGACAACAGAGAACATGGGATCCTTGGAGTAATGATTGCATCACCCCCAGAGTCCCGGGAGCCACCCGTGAGTCCAGCCCATCCTCCCTGCCCACCCTGCCTCTCTGACGTCCCCAGTGCTCACTCCCTGCCTCCTTTGGCTCCTGCCCTAAACTTCAAGTCTGATTAAGAGTGAAGGTGACTCAGGTGCCTTTCCGGAGAATAGATGTGTCTTTTAAAGCACATCTCTGTGATAAAGGAGCAGAATGTTAATTAAACGGCAGATGCAGACAGCTTGCTTTAGTCAATCTCTGCTCAGACAGCTTGGTTTTAGTCGAATCTTTGCCTTGCAGTTCTGGAGGGGAGGTGTGAAGGGGCCTTTGCAAAAACAAAACATAACGAAACCAGACCAGAGAACAATTGTCTTCCACGGTGGTTAAAAGCCCCTTTTGATCCCATTCCTGGGATCTCCGGGCTCAGTGCCATCTCTGCTTGCTTTTAGTGGCACAGATAAGCTGGGTGGCTGACTTCCTCTTACCTCACCTGGTGGAAAGAGATTGCCAAACAGCAGTGGGGCTGTGGCCTTTCTGTAACTGATAACTTAGGAAGTAGAAAAGTACAATGGCTTTTTAAAATGAGTATGCATGTGTGACTGTGTGAGTTCATGTATACTACAGGCATGCAGGAGCCTGTGGAGGCCTAAGGAAGGCATCAGATGTTCAGAACTGGCATTATAGATGATCCTGAACCATTATGTATAGAGTGCTGAGCATCAAATCCATATCCTACAGAATTTCAGCAGATGTTCTTAACCACTGAGCCATCTCTCCAGCCTCAGAACAGCCCATCTTTCTAAACGGGTAATTAATTAGGTCTGGACTGGACATATGTGGAATGGTTTGTCCTCTGAGTCTGTGATCTCTGGGGTGTCTGAGGTTTCATATCTTCCAGTTCTCCAAAGTCACACGAGTAAGGAAGCCCTGCATGCAGCAGGGAGGTACAGCTGGGTTGGTCATCAACTGCAATAGAATCACACCTTGCTTGTGTCATGTGACATGTGCCAAGTCACATAGCCAATGAGCTGCCAAGCAGGGGGCCCTAAGTTAGGTATGTTGACCCCCAAAGCCAGATCCTCGGCTTTTGCTCAATTGCTTCTTCTTGTCCACTGAGAAAGCTTTGCCCAGCTGGCCAGTATATCACACGAGTGCTGTCATGGCTTGAATTGTATCTCCCCAAAGATCCTAGGTTTTAACCCCTGTGAAAGTGACCACATTTAGAGACAGTCTTTCAGATGACCAAGACGAGGTCATCAGGGTGGGACCTGATACAATATAACTGTTTCCTCATGACAGTGGGATTTCAGGTCTACAGATAAACCCACGGAGAGGCATATGCTGTACAGATACAGGGAAAAGCCAGCAATCTTTGAGTCAGGATGGCCTGAGCTAGGTCTTCTCCAGAACTCACAGGAGATAATTTGATGACACCTAGATTCTGGCTCTAACGCCCTAGGACAGGCAGGTCCCGGCATATGAGCACCCAGTGTGGGCCCAGTGTTTCTGCCACCCTGGGAATAAATACTCAAGCTTTTGAGGAAAGCCTATGCCTCCCACTTCCTCTGTTCACCATACATAGGACCAGAGAGCCCCACCCTCCAGCAGAGTGGTCTTCACACTCAGCACTGACCTTCCTCGTAGTGCTGAATCACACGAGTGGATACCACCACTGGGTTCCCATTCTGAACACACTCATTGTCTGACGTCACCTGCAACAGAACAGACGATTTCAGTGGTCAGATCACGGGAGGAACTGATGGGAGAGTGTCAAGGCTGCAGGAGTATCTTCCAGAGTCAAACTTAAAAGGCTATGTTTGTAGAAACTGCCAGCTTTCTATCCAGCCTTTGAGTAGCAAAATGACTCTTTAGGGCCGGATTCCTGACTTCATAAGAGCACCCTGGGGTTCATGCTCCGTCTCACCAGCCTCATACAGGAAGGCAAATCCCTGCAACACAGATCAGACCAGAAGGGGCACTGTCTCATAAGGAACTGAGAAAGAATTTCACATGGTGATTCAGTGTCTGCCAGGCTGGCTTCACTTGTCTGTCTTGGCCACATGAATGTAACCATTAGCCAAGCCTTTTGTGAACACACCTGCCAAATACAGGAGGTTTATTCTGTGCTTCTGTGTGTCTGTAGGACACATATACATGTGTGCACAGCTGTGGAGTTGAGAGGGCAACTCCATGCGTTGTTCCTCTGGTTACATTCACCTGTCTGGAGACAGTGCCTGGAACTCACCAAGTCATCTCAAGTAGCTGGCTTGTTAGATGCATAGACCTGCCTGTCTTGACCCACTCAGAATCGACATACACAGCTTGGCTTTTTTTTTTTTTTTTTTTTTAAATGTGGTTTCTTGGAATTGAACTCAGGTCCTTGCCCCTTGACCTCAGTTTGCGACAGCCATCTTTTAGGAGATATTCCTAACTAACTCTCCACCAGTGCTGTAAGTGGAGTTATCAAGGAGCTTTGAAAACACTCCCCTCACTCTGATTCCCACATGGCTTCTGGTCAAATTGTATTTTAACCAGCTCCTTGGTGGACTCTAAGATGTCAGCCCCCCTACTGACAATCACAGCAGCGAGTCTCATACCCCAGCTCTCTTCAGTGAGTCCTGGGTAGACAGAAGAGAGCCTTTTGGACTCCACTTTCTAGTATCCAGTGTGCCAGGGACTGAGCGTGTTACCTTGTAAGTGTCTGCTCCTGAGTCATGCTCCTGGTCTCCAGTTCTTAGTGGAATGCTCATCTGGTTTCCCATTGTTCCTTCAATACAGAAAGGGGAGAAAAAAAATCAAAATACAAACCTAAATCTTGGCACCTGCATGTGAAGCCGAGATAGAGGCAAGCTCTGGCCCTGGCTAGCACCCGGCACCTGACTTCACCCTTCTCCTTCTCCACAATGAAATTCTTGGGGATAAATAGCAATATATTTTTGAAAAGGTTTATTAATTTTTATTTTATCTGTATGGGTGTTTTGCCTGCGTGGTATCTGTCATGTGTGTGCAGTATCCCTAGGGGCCAGAAGAGGGCGCCAGATCCCTCGGAACCAGAGATACAGACTCATGAGCCATCACGTGGGTGCTGGGAACGGAACCCAGGTCCTTTGGAGGAGTCAAAAAGAGGAATATGATGTCTCTAGACCATCTCCACTGCTGACAGGAAGGATCACAACTCAGACAAGCACAGTTATGGTAAGTTGACAATAGGAACAGCCTTGGCTGAGGGCTTTCTGTGTGGAGACACTGTCCTAGGACTTTTGCTCCAAGTAACTCATTGACTCTTTGTAACAAATCAGCAGGACCATGAGAATACGCTCCAAATTTCCAGACGAGGAAACTGAAGCATGCAGGCAGGTGTGTGTACATATTATACATGCCAATACATTTATACACATCATATACACTATGTCTCTACCCAAATTCAGCTTTTTATAAGTTTAAACATTGCTATTTGACAATTTAGCAATGGGGTTTGCAAATTTATAAGCTCAAATTGCTCAATTGCTGTCCTCCCTCCCTCCCTCTCTCCCTCTCTCTCTGTCTCTCCACCCTCTCTCTCTGTGAATGTCTGTGCATCGGGGACTCTGAACTCAAATCTTCACACTTGTGTGCGAGCACTTTGCCTCCTGAACCATCTCCCCGGGCCCTTAAGCGGCCACTACTTTCAGTACGTGTTTAAGGTTATGAATACCTCCGGCTGTGGTAACTACAGTCAAATGACAAGCCTTTGCTTCTCACAGGGCAGAGGTTTCCTGACCCTTTCACCACAGTCTAAATAGTCTTTCTGCAACTTCAGGGCCAGGCTGAGTAAACGGTGAGAAATACAGGACCCGTGTTTTACTGAGATCATTTGGAATCAGATAACACCGCTTTCTCGAAAGCTGTCCATCAACTGTTCTAAACACAGCGCTTAAATCAAAGCGAAGGAGAAGGCTTACTGCCACCTACTGGCAGATATAAGTACAACAGAGACGGCTTGGTTCGAATGACCTCGGCGGAGCGGGGTGGGAGGGAGCGGTTTGGAATGAAGATCTGACAGCTGGGAGAGGGTGGCAAGGCCCCTCAGGGGCCAACAGTGCTGCGACTAATAACGCAAGAGTGACAGCCATGCTTCACGGGTCTGGGGAATTCACACAAGCCGGTGCGGAGAGCGCCAGGCCAGCGGTTCTCAACCTATAGGTCGCGACCCCCCAACCCATTGGCCAACACAGCTGCACGACGATTCATAACAGCAGCAAAATTAAAGTTATGAAGTAGCATCTGAAATGATTTCCTGGTTGGGTGACCGCAACATGAGGAACTGTAACAAAAGGTTGCAGACTTAGGAAAGTTGAGAACCACTGCTCTAGGTGAGCACGGGATTGCAAAGTGTGCTCTGGAACTTACAGTCAGCTTGTGCTCACTACACACTGAGAAACACGACTGTGGACCAGTTCCTAAGCCTCCCTGAGCCCATGCCTCCTCATTTATGGGATGAGGATAGTGATGAGATTTTAATTTACATATGTCTGATGGCTCAGGCTACTGAATACCTTTTTAAAAAAATCTAATTTTTAAATAAGTGAGATCTCTCTCTCCTCTCTCTCTCTCTCTCTCTCTCTCTCTCTCTCTCTCTCTCTCTCTCTCTCCTTCCCTCCCTCCTTCTCCCCCCATCTCTCTCTCCATCCTGTGTACACCTGGTGCCCCAGGAGATCAGAAGAGGGTACGGAATCCCCTGAAACTGAAGTTATAGACAGTTGCAAGCCGCCATGTGGGAACTGGGAGCCAAACCCAGGTCCTCTAAAGAGACACAAGGCTCTTAACCACTGACTCATCTCACCAGCCCTGAGTACTTTAAAAATGCTCCTTTGTGTTTCTTCTTTTGAGAACTTTCTATTTGTCTCAGGAACTCTCTATAGATTGTCAGTATTTTTATGCCTGAGATTTCCTTTTTGGTGTTTAATTTGTGCAAGTTTTTAATATATCCTAGATATTAATCCTTTGTCTAGGTATAGCTGGCAGAGGGTTTTCTCCCATTCCATATAGGTTCCCTGTGCACTCTGACGATAGTTTCCTTTGTTATGCAGTGACTTTTAAACTCCACGTAGTCTTCTATTAGCTAACTCTTGGGGCTGTTTCTTATGCTATCGGAACCCAGTTCAGAAAGTTCTTGTTTATAGTGTAGAAACAGAAAGGGAGTGGAAGACTGTGAGGGGGGACACGGCTGTGAGGGAGGGGAGACAGCAGGAGAATTCACAATGACAGCAAAATGTTTGATGATGTCATACTGAAACCTAATACTCTCATGCTAATTTAAAGTTAATTAATTAAATAGGACAACAGGCCTGTCCCAAGAGACTACTGTATAGTTAATATATTTGAGGAGCTCTGCACAGGGCCTGGCACGTGATAGTCCCTCCTGAAGTCTAACCACAAGCAGGATCATCTTTGTGACTGCCCTTGCTATTTCCAATCAGTTTTCCTCAAAGGTGCTTGGGAGACTCTGTGTTTGGTTCCCCATCCTATGAATGCTGGAAAGGTCTGTCATTAAGGCCCCTTGCTCCTGTCTCTGGTACGCTTGTTTCTGTGGTCTGAGCAGACTAAAGGGCCTGGGAGATCACTCTGTGGGTAAAATGTTTCCACGCAAGCATGAGGCAGAGTTCAGGCTCCAGTAGTTCTATACGCAGCTGGGTGCAGTGACGTGTACCTCTAATCCCAACACTGCGGAGGCAGCGAAAGGCATCTGGGTCCCACTGGTTATCCCGTCTAACTTACGATGTAAGCTCCGGACCAGTGAGAGACCCTGTCCCAACAAAGGCTCTTGCAGAGGACCTTGGTTCAGTTCCTAGCACCCACACGGTGGCTCACAACTATCTGTGGCTCTAATCCTGGGGGATCCAACACCCTTTTCTAGCCTCTGAGGGCCCAAGGCACACATGTGGAAAGCAGGAATGACACTGAGGAATGACACATGTACACACACACACACACACACACACACAATTATAAAAGCTCCATGAAAGCTTCCACCTTGACAGGACTTAGGCATATAAATAAATAAATAAATAAATAAATAAATAAATAAATATCTATTACCGACGTCACTGACGTTACTAATACACGCTAGCTATCATGAGTACTGTTTTTTCCTTGTCATAGTGCCTTGAGCTCGCCCACTCTGGGTTCCGATTCTTGTGAATGAGCCACTCTGAGGGTTGCTAGGGAACACTTCCTGATTGACAGCCATGGCTGTACTCTCACCACTCATTTCAACTATGGCTTAGCAGCAATCCCCACTCCTGGGTTGGGAATAATCGCACACACCATTGGAGCCTGCCGTAGCCAAAGGGCCTTTCTGAGAACTTCCTCTCAGCAGACAGCTAATGACTGTTAGGTGCGAGGAGGAGGGCTTGGAAGGGCAGGATGGTGACAGAATTAGTCACCCAGCAAACAAGAAACACCTTTGATCAATGCAGTGGAATGTAGGCAAGCCACAAGCCACCCACCACTCCGCTGAGACTGTGCCAACACGGCCAGGCTGGCACACTGAGCAGTACCAGCCTCTCACTGGGCCACCAAGGCAAGGTCAGTATTGCAGATGACACATGAGAGTAGTCCCACTGTGCTCAGCCCCACCTTCATGAGGGAGGGCCTGGCACAGTGCTGGGGATCTGTGGCTACCACCAGGGTGATATGACTAGGGTGTCGGTCATACCCAGTGGTATAGCTTGCTTCCTGTACTGGGGGCTCAGGAATCCACCGTCCCTGAAGTCCTCATCCTACCTCTGCACGGGATGCCTGGAGTCCAGGGGAAGGGCTTCTGGCTGCAGGTTTAGGAATGTGCCTGTCCTGGAACACTCATTTGCTTTTGCATACATAGTGCTTATTAGTTTTCTCTTTTGTTCTCTCTCTCTCTCTCTCTCTCTCTCTCTCTCTCTCTCTCTCTGTACTGAGGATTGAACCCATAACCTCTAGAATGTCAGGCAAGAGCACTGAGCTACATCCTGGTCCCTAGCTTGTTTTTAAAGAGACTACATTGCCTAGGTCACCCTTAAGTTTATTCTGTAACCCAGTGAGACCTTGCAGCTGAGAGGACACGTACCTCCCAGATTTGATTACTCTTGCTCTGAGGACTGAACCAATCATCTTTAAATGAAGGTTAGAGGCCATAACTGGAAGCCTCCTGTGCACTGGTCAGGGCCAGCATTGGCCCACCTGGGCACCCTTACATGCAGGTATCCTTCTAGGAGCCTGGGTGGCCACCCATGAGTAATGACAGGAGTGTCCCCCTGCAGCACACTGAGAGTGTCTGCTCACCTCACATAGCCTGGCCCTTCACCAGCTTTCTGCTTCCCTTCCACAAGCTCTCTGTCTTGTTCCATAGAAGAGGAAACTGAGGCTTGGCTCTGCTGTCCCTCCCCATATGTATGTGATCTCTAAGAAGGCCACAGCTTGTCTGTCCTTCCTGTTGTCTGTCCTTCCTGCATTCTTCCAGGCCTCACTGCTTGCTTGTTGGTTTAATGGAGAAGAAGAAAGCTATAGAGAGGCATAGTCAGGGTTTGAACCTCAGTCTTTGAGGATTCAATACAGACCTCAGACACTTGACTGCACAATACTAGGCTGAAGTGTACAACCCTCTACCACTGACAGACACTGCTCAGGACACCAGCAGAAACAGAGCCAAGGGAGGTCATCCTTCTCAGAGCTGCCTGCCCTCTCCTCTGGATCTCTAGGCACAAGTAAGCCAGAATGGGGCGCGGCATCCACACTGCTTCTTAGAACACATATCCTCTTCCTCAAAGTGAACACACACCCGGGATGCATGGTTTCGTGGTGCACGCCTGTAATCCCAGCACTCAGCCAAGGTAAGGGAATGCTGAACTTAGAACCAGTCTGAGTTTCACAGTGAGACTCTGTCAAAACACTAAAAGCAAACAAAGCCAGATATGCTCCTGAGGGTCTTAGAGTTCTTTGGGGAAATAAATAAATAAAAAAAATATCTGGATCAGAGCTGGCTCCTAATGTCTTTCTCTCTCAGGTTGAAGCCACTGAGTGTACACATCTTCTTGTGTCTTTTGTTGAGAAAGAGGTACACATGCCCCAGGGCTGAGGGCAGTGGATCACAGCAGGGCTGGAACCAGGGCGAGCTGGCTTCAGCTGTGAGGAAAGGTAAGACAAGAATCCTGGCATCAGGATAAAGCAGGGTTAACATTTTCCTTTTTCTTTTTTGAGAAGGGATCTCACAGGTTGTGCAGGTTGGAACATACCATATGACAGCCTGGCTTCCAACTCACCGCAATCCTCCTGCCTCAGGGCTAGGTTATGGGTGTGAGTCTTCTTTTTGCTTGTTTGTTTTTTCTGTATTGCTAAGGGTGGAACACAGGGCCTTATGCTTGATCGGCAAGGGTTCTACCACTGAGCTAAAGCCCCAATCCCTTTAACACAGCCTTTGAAAACCAAGATTAATGCTGTCACTGGTCTTATTTTGACTGAGTTGAGATTTTGCTAATCAGCGACGTCTTGACGTTAATTTTCTTCACCTTGTGAATTTTGTCTTAAAATGTAATTGCTCTTTTTATGTTTCTGTATTTTCTAACTTTAAAAAAATTTATTTATTTTTATTTTATGTGTATGAGTATTTGCCTGTGCGTATATATGTATGTTTGCATATGTTTGTATATGTATGCACACACATGTATGTGCATGTATGTATGCATGTGTTTGTATGCATGCACATGTATGTGTACGTATGTATGCATGTATATGCAGTACTCACAGAGGCCAGAAGAGGGCATCCTATCCTAGAGATGCTGGTGAACTGTCACATGGACGCTATGAACAGGACTCAGGTCCTCTGCAAGAGCAACACGGAGTCTGAAGTGCTGAGCCACCTCTCTAGCCCTTGTTTGTTTGCAACAAGGTCTCACTATATTCCGCTGGTTGGCCTAGAACTTGCCATGTATGACAGGCTGGCCTTAAACCAGGTGATCCTCCTGCCTCTGCCTCCAGAGTGCCACCACTCCTGGCTTTAGCTGGTCTTGATGACTGAGTCTTGTGGTGTCCCTTGTTGACACAGGTTCCCTCCTTCTGGCGGGTCACTTGGCTCCAACAGTACCCACCCTGCAGCTTCGGGACCAGTCCCCGCCCCTCTCCCCAGACCCGCCCCTTTCCCCAGCCCAATTCTCTGCATTGGAATGTGAATGCGACCTGACACAGTTTGAAGTTCCTCACACGTACGTACGTACGGGCTTTCGTGTGCATTTACCTTCCAAGCCCAGTTCAGACTTGGAATGATCCCCACTGTACAGACAAGCAAGTGGAGCCCCACAAGGCTGAAGGAACCTGACCCCAGGGTACCCGACCAGCTTATGACAGGGTGGAGAACATCCTCTGAGCATCCTGGCTCTTCCAGGCAGCAGAGTGGTTCAGAGGGTGATAGGAAAACCCAGAGCTTTGAATTTAGCACACTCTGGATAGAAAGAGCCAGATTCACAGAGAACACTTAAAGAGCCCCTTCCCCCTGTCTCCTCAGGTTCTTAGACAACACCCCTGGCCACAGATTTGAAGTCTGCTTGGCTGAGACTCTTAGCTCTACAGACACCGGAGTGCCTTATGCTGCTCCATACCCAACACAGTCCACATGGCCACTGATGCTTTTTAGGAAGAACAAGTCTCTAAGTCCATTTCACAGACAGTAAAACCAAGGATCTCACATACCCAAGACAACACGACGAATGAGTGAGAGGTGGGGTCAAGTTCTTTTCTCTATCTGACCTCCCACCACAAGCAATAGACACTCCAGCTGAGCTTCAAGGGTCTGGAGGCAGTTACCTGGTGAGCTGGTGGGAGTATCTTGGGTCCCCCACAGTTTCCAGCGGTCGGTTCTGCTCAGGGTCCTGAGTCTTCAGCGGTTCCTGCCCAGTACCAGACTGTCTGCAAAACTTGGCCCTCTGCTCTTTGCTTCCTTGTCAGGCCTGCTGGCTGAATACACAGAGCAGGACAAACACACGTTGGGAGGAGTCCTCCCTGCCCCTGCCTGCCCTATGGAAACGCGTCTCTTCCTGTATTCAGGTGCCTCCGCTCCCCGTAAAAAAACACAACACCCAAATGCTCTTACATTCATGCCTCCGGGGCACTTTGAACACCCATGTGGGGCCCTGTAGGTGGACCTGGGATGCAGTTCTCTTTGTAACAACTGCTGGTCACAGTCAGAGCAGGGAGGAGATGCTCTGTGAGGGTCTGCAGCTCTGTCTTGCCATTTACCTGTGTTGATTCTGGGATGCCATCTCTACCATGAGCAGGTCACCTAGCTAGGAGACACCTTCCCCTACACAATGCCTAGTCCCGTGAAAACTCTGAATCCTGGAAAATAATTAAACAGAGTGGCTTATGGCTGTAACAAAACCATGTGACACTGCTGAGTGTCCTTTTCCTCTGAACATTAGGACAAGAATTCATTTACTTATATTTGTTTACTTGAGACAGAGTCTCATGTAGCCCAGGCTGGCCTTGATCTTACTATACAGTTTCAGGTCATCCTGTGATCCACCTGCCTTTACCTCCTCAGTGTTAGAGGTTCTGCACGTGTACAGCCACCACCAACTTATATGGTTCAAGAGATGGAACTCTGGCTCCGTGCACACCTGGCAAGCTGCTCTACAGAGGTGCTACATCCTCAAGCCAAGAGAGTTGACGTGTGCAACAAGTTAGTTACATTGTTTTGCAGGGATGGGTGTAATATAGTGAGAGCAAAAAACATCAAGCCAAAGAAGACACAAAAAAGAGGGATCAAAAAAAGCAAGTGTGTAGCAAGACATGGAGGCTCATGCCTTTGATCCCAGTACTCAGGAGGCAGAAGCAGGCAGATTCCTGAGTTTGAGGTCAGCCTGGTTTACAAAGCAAGTTCCAGGACAGCCAGGGCTACACAGAGAAACCCTGTCTTGAAGAAAAAAAATCACAAAAGAAAGAGAGAAAGAAAGAAAGAAAGAAAGAAAGAAAGAAAGAAAGAAAGAAAGAAGAGAAAGAAAGAGAAAGAATAAAAAACAAACAAACAAACAAACAAACAAAAGTTTGGGTGTTATTTATAGGCTTGCTAAGAAGGAGCTTCCTGACAGCCAAGGCAAAAGGGAAATGTGTTAAGGGCACTCCTGGGAAAACATTCAAGAGAAATGTAAACCAGTAATTATGGGGCTTCAGTCAATAACGCACCCATCCGGGTGCTCACCATGACTATTTGCTGAGCATCAGGCTATATATAGGCTTGGGGGCGGGGTCTCTCCACCCACCAGGGCTCATTGCCGGACAGGGACAGAAGAATCCTAACAACATAAAACTGGACTCACAGTACGCGAGTCTTGCTAACAACGAACAGCCGCAGCAGCTGAGAGACCGGAGAGCACTGAGTCAAAGTCAGAAAGACGAAGAAGAGTCAAACAGGATTTAGCTAAACTGAATCCCCAGACAGGAGCGCTCAGCTCTGGCCTCTGCCCTGAAAGTTAGCGAGCCTGAAGCCCAGTTGCAGAACTGCCACCACTGTGTGCTGTGCAACGCAAGCCTCCACCCTGGTCCTGGCTCAGACCTTGATTCATACTCACCAGCTGGGTGACTGAGTGTGTCACTAACTCCTCAAGTGTCTTGCAGCCTCCTGGCTGGGAGACCCCTGTGTTCATTTTGCAGCGTAGTTCCTATTCACTGGAAAGGGCAGCTGGTAGACAAGTCTCCAAGCTAAGAACTGACTGGCTTTGTTCATCCTCAAATTATGGTTCGAAGCTACTTGCTGCCCTTCTCTTTGGATCTTATGTTTTCACTACAGAGGGATTTTGGCTGAGGACACTCACTGAGGTGAGGCTCTCAGGAAGTGGCAAAAGGTCATAGACTCTCTCTTTCAGCACTCACCGCTACAGTCAACAGTCAACGGCCACACTGTGAACTGCACTGGTGTGCTACTAGCCTCCCGTCACTACAACAAAATGTCCGAGTCAGGACTACTTATAGAGAGAAAGGGTGCGCTTTGGATCACAACTTGGTGGTCCCAATCCGTGATCAAATGGGCCTAGAGTCTGAGTCACATGTCACAGTGAGGAAGAATGGTGGAATAATCAGGCTCAGCCTCTGAGGGGGCAGGAAGTGAAGAGCAAGAGGAAGAGACAGGGGATCCCATAAAACCTCTTGCAAATGGGTTCCCCAAAATTGAAGGACCAGTAAGGCACCACCTCCTCAAGGCCACAGCACCTCCAATAACACCAGACTGGGGAACAAGTCTGTATCTTGTGGCTTTCTAAGGGACCCTTATTCAAACCATAGAGGCCAGCTATGGAGTTTGCAAAGGGAAAAAAGTGCAGATGTGTTTCAAAAGCAGGAAGAAGTACCAGGGAAAGAATGAAATCAGGAGTTTCCCTTTCTCCTACATTCTCCTAATTCAATGTTCATGGATTGTATTGGTTGCTCAAGTCACTGCAAGTTAAAACAGAATTAAAAAATTAAGCCGTTAGTGTGGATTTACCTTCTCCTTTACACTGTGCAGAACTCGCTTGAAGTACAAAGAACTACGGTGTGGAATCCCAGAAATGTCACAACTGTTTTCTCAGCAATGTGTATATGTGTGTGTGTGTGTGTGTGTGTGTGTGTGTGTGTGTAAGTAAGAATGGGCTAGAGCAATGCCTTGGTGGTTAAGAGTACTTGTTCTTTACAGAGGACTCAGGTTGAGTTCCCAGCGCCCACATGGCAGCTCACAACCACCTATAACTCCAGTTCCAGTGGATCTGACACCCTCTTGTGGCCTCTGTGGGGTACTGCACATATTTGATGCACACATCCATACAGTGCAGGCGAAATACACCCATACAAAATAAATAAATCTTTAAAAACTGAGTAAGTGTTTCATAGGACTAACGAAGGGGCTGTCTTCCCTTCATATTGGGACGAGCAGCCTTCTGGCTTTGATTTACTGATGAGGAAGATGGAATGGGAAAGGAAAAGAACTTTTGGGTCCCTTCCTTCTCTCTGAGCTATTGTCATCATAAATGGCTCGACAGGGTGGCAGATCAGTCAAGAAGATGAATTAGGCTTTAGGAGGTGTATGTATATGTGTATGTATGTGTGTATGTATATGTATGTGGGCATTCTTGTACATGTATGTTTGTGTATATACAGATACATAGGCACATGTGTGTGCATATATGTAAAGACCAGAGGTCAACCTTAGCTTTTGTTCCTCAAAAGCTGTTCATTTTCTTTCAAGAGTCTCTCACTGATCATGAAACTCCCCGATTAGGATGGCCAGGTGACCCAAGAGACCCAGGGACCCTCCTGCCTCCTCCTGCCTCCTCCTGCCTCCTCCTGCCTCCTCCTG
>NW_021604638.1:4459731-4469262 GCF_004785775.1 Grammomys surdaster | reverse complement strand
CCTCCTGCCTCCTCCTGCCTCCTCCTGCCTCCTCCTGCCTCCTCCTGTCTCCACTTCCACAGCACTGGGGTTACAGGTGTGCAGCACCATGCTTGACTTTTTCACCCGGGCTCCGGGGATTGAATTCACTTTCCTGACTGAATTATCTCTCCAGCTGATATTCGTGGCTCTTAGAACACGTGCCCCCACTACTGGGGTTGGCATCACACTGACATGTATAGCAAACAGACAGACTAAAACCCAGATGCAACAAGTACCTTTTACTTCCAGGCTTGCTCAACACCCACTCACACACACGGATGGTGGGACCCTGAGTGATGGGTGTGGAAGGGTGGTGAGCACAGCTGTTGCACATACACTCCACGTACACTCTTCATGCACTCTCAGTTTTGCTTATCCAGACCCAGCTCACAGATTACACTATTCAGAATATCAAGTGATGGGGTAGAGAGATGGCTCTGTGGTTAAGAGCACTGACAGCTCTTCCAGAGGTCCCGAGTTCAAGTCCCAGCAACCACATGGTGGCTCACAACCATGTGCAATGGGATCTGGTGCCCTCTTCTGGTGTGTCTGAAGACAACAACAGCATACTCACATACATTCATATACAATATCCTACATATACATAAGCAAGAAGAAGAAGGAGGGAGAAGAGGAGGAGGAGGAGAAAGAGGAGGAGGAGGAGAAAGAGGAGGAGAAAGAGGAGGAGGAGGAGAAAGAGGAGGAGGAGGAGGAGGAGAAGGAGGAGGAAGAGAAAGAGGAGGAAGAGAAGGAGGAGGAAGAGAAAGAGGAGGAAGAGAAAGAGGAGGAGGAAGAGGAGGAGGAGGAGGAGGAGAAGGAGGAGGAGGAGAAGGAATTTCAAGATGGTGATCACAGACCACTAAGGGGATCAGAGTGCTCTGGGTGGAGACAGCAGTGAGCATCCAGTGCAAAGACTTCCTGGTGTAGGCTTTGCCTCCCAATGGTGACATGCCATGCTGGACACTGAACACAGCCATTCTGCCTACAGACTAGAGGTGCTCACGACACACCCCTGACATGATTCACCTCCTAATCTTCTCGCCCCAGGATCTCCACCCCTCTTCAAATATTGACTGACCCACACAGCTGTCAACTCCTGTCTCTGGAATCTGGATAGAGCCAGTTACAGAATAGTTGCTAGAAATCTGAAATATCCCAGCACCATATCCAAACCTTCCATTGTCTTCCATACAGAGCTTTGCCTCTCTGCTCACAGAGCCAATGTCAGCTGTGTGTGTGAGAGTGTGCATGTATATTCATGTGTGTGTGTACGTGTGTGCATGTGTAGGCCAGAAGATAGCATTGGGACAGCTCCCCAGGTATCACTCATTGGTTTTGTTCTTATTTGTTTTTGAGACAGTGTCTCTCACTAGCCTGACCTCACTAAGTAGGCTAGGCTGGCTGCGAGGAAGCCCCAGGCACCCACTAGTCAGTATTTCCTAAATGCTGGTTTTGCAATGTCCCAGGTTTTGTTTGTTTGTTTGTTTTTGTGTTTGTTTGTTGTTTGTTTTTTACATGAGTTCTGGGGATCAAACTCAGGTCTGTGTGCTTACAAAGCATGTACTTTACTGACGCAGCCATCTCTCCAACCCCTCTGCTACGCTTTAAGGATCTAAGCTATACTGGGTGTGAACCCTTACAGTGCAGTCATGCCGACTGAACATGCAGGTGGCAGTCAGTCTCCTGCCTTGGGTGAGTTGGCCAGTCTGCTGCTCCAGCTGAGAGAGCAAGCCTGGTGTCACCTTTGTGTCACTTGTCACCTGGTGTTCTCCTGAATGGTTCCCCTATTCTATCTGATGCTGCCCTTTCCATAATCACGTGATGCTGTATTTGGGAAGCTGGAAAGGAAGCTGAGAGAAGACCACTGCCTTCCTTAGTTCAATCTGTCACTGATGCTGGCTTCAGAGCCCATGGGGTCTCACTCTCATACGGGAACTTGGGAATCTAGAGTTCCTGCATGTGACAGAAAACCTACCTGAGCAACTATGTGACCCTGGGAGGCCACTGCCCTCTCTGTGCGTTGATTCTCACACGTATGAAGTGAGTGTATTGATAGCCACCTGGTGCAGAGCTCCTGTGTGAACTAAACGGGATAATTCACAGAAAACACTCGACGAAGTTAAATTATTGTGGCCATGAAGGGGTGGTATTGAGATTTCTCTCACATATATCATTGGTCTTTAGAAGTTCAGTTTTTTAGTAACTGAAGGTGCAGTATATGTATATAAAAGTACAATATGTGCACATCTGATAAACAAAGCTCTACAAGTTGTATGCAAGAATATAGGGCAAAACAAGGCTGTGTAAACATTGTGGTGTGGCTCATACAGGCTCTGGGGAGACAAGTCAGAAAGCTGCCCTGCATACTTCTGTTTTGAGACCGAGTCATGCTCTATACCCCAAGCTCAGCACTGACATCGCTGTCTTCCTGCTTCGGTTTCCTGAGTCCTGGGGTTACAGGCATGAGCCACCACATGCAATCAGGAAACTGTTCTGATACAGACTCATCTGTAAATACTTTAAATGGAGTTAGAAATATGTTGCTCAGAGGTCCCAGTAATTTCCCTCATCAAATGAATTTCTGGGTGATTTTTATTCTGCAACAAATATAGTAAGAGGCAGAAAATACAGACTTGGCTGGAGAAATGGCTCAGTGGGTTGGGTCATCTGCTGGGCAAGCGTAAGGACCTAAGTTCAAATCCCTGGCATCCATGAAAGAGGACAGGCGTGATGCAGCTCACATGCAATCCCAGCACTGTGGAGGGCAGAGAAAGGAGAGTAGTCAGGACTTTCTGTTGTCAGCCTAGCTCTAGTTCTGATGGGAGATCCTGTCTTAGGCGTGTAAGGCAAACAGTAGCAGAGCAGGACGCCCGACTTCTACTTCCGGTTTCCATGTGTGCACACACCAGCACGAACTCCCGCCCCACGTGAATATGTATACACTACATGTACACCACACGCACACAGGTGTATATCCACATATCCACACATACAAAAAAATGAAAAATAACCTCCCCCCAAAGATTCTATTAAAATTTAAACCAGATTTATTTATTATATTTGGAAAATTTTTTACATTTTATAGCATCAAGTATTCTTAAGAATAATTTACAACTTTCTATCATTTCATAAATGGCTCTTTTTTAAAAAAGGCTTTATCTTATTTTTGAAAATTCAAAAGAATTAATAAAAATATTATACTAAAAAATAAATTAAATGCCTCCACTCAGGAATCAGTGACTATTACAAGAGTCAATAGTAAAAAAATGAAAACAATATTATCTTATTTTTATTTATGTGTGTGTGCCTGTGTGTATATGGCACGTATGTGCAAATTCCCACAGTAGCTACATGCAGGCATAGGATCCCCGGAGCTGGACTTACTGGCCATGTGAGCCACCTGACATGGGAGCTGGGAACTAAACTGTGACCCTTTAACAAACAGGACACACTCTCGACTGCTAGTCATCTGGCCAACCACTTGCTTTCCTTGTTTTCTCTTATAAAATAAAATAAGCACTATGAGACATGACCACTCTTCAGTTTTGTATAGTGTTAACAGTTCTCTGTTAGACTCTGCCTCTCTTCTTCAGCTGCGCGCTTGTGGAACTGTGTGCTCTCCCTCAGCTGTAAACACTGTGTTCTTCACCTTAACCAAGTGGCAGAGACGGAGGCAGGAGGAGAGTAACTCTCTTCCATCAGGGCAGACTTCCAAGAATTGCAAAAATCTAAAACCATACCGTTTTTTTTGTCTTTTAAAAATCTTTGTGCAAAACAAGTAGATTTGTTAGAAGACTATTGGAAAAAATAGTTATATTTTATACTAATGTTATTCTCATTAACAATGAACGGGCTTATTATACTTCTAGATGAATTTATGAATATTTAAAACTTGCTAGTTCTGATTTCCAACACGACAAAGGTTGCTAGTTGCTGGAGATTGGTTCTAATGCTTTGATTCAGTCGGGGATCTGCTTGTCCAGATTCTTAAGGTCCTTGTCCCCAATTGGTTTTTGATCTATTGATTAGTAAGGATGCCAAGGGCCAATGGTTAGCCATGGGGCAGGACACTTAGAGTTGTGGGGTAGGACGCAGAGAGGAACGGCCAGATTCGCCATGACTTGGAGAAGAAAGATGGGACTCTGTAGTGGCAGAAGATAAAGCCAACCAACCATATGAGATTGGGCCTGGGGTAGCAGGGGAAGGTTTAGGAGTGCCCGGCCTTTGAGGTAGCCGAGGTATTTACAAAATAATCTAATGTCTTTCATTCGCCGATCCAAGATAGCTCCTAGGTGGGTGCGCGCATGTGCGACCGGGCAGGAGTCAAGGCTGTGTAACGAAAACTCACCGCTACAGCTAGGTCTTGTGTGAATAAAACAAATTCTCCTTTCAGCCCTTGCTTGTTTCTGACGGTGTCAGGGTATGACTCTGAACTGTCCCCACAGGTCTTGTTCTAAACGCTCTGTCTCCTGCAGATAGGCATATTTCGAAAGTTGGAGGTAGGGTCCGGTTGAAGGAAGTGGGTCATTAGGGGGCTGGCCCTTGAAGTTAGTGCCCGCTCCTGTTTTGGTACTGTGTCCTCAGATTCCTGTATGTCACCATGGTGTGAGAAGCCAACCACAAGCTTGTCCCACCCCTAACCCCACTCATGCCTTCCCCCACTGGGATGTATTAACGCTCTGAAAACATTGAGCCTTAGCACTTCTGCGTCTCTTACACTGTTACTGTTGGCTATTTTGTCTTAATGAGAAAGGCAAGTAATACAGCTCCAGAGGACAAAATTTTAATTGTTTTTCCATAATTCATTAGAAAGCCCACAGGGAGCAGGGAGTGAGGGTGTAGCCCAAAGGCAGAAAGAGTTCAGTAAGCCCTGGTTATGACTCAAACCCCATTATGACTCAAAAAAATGAATAGGAAGGACAATCTGCAAAGGAATATGCAAAAAATCTATAAGCCTGTGTTGCAAAGATCCTCTTTGATAATTGTCCCATCCCATATCGATATCATACTCAGGGTACTCATTCCAAAATACTACTTCAGTTCTGTTTGGAAACAAAGTCTTGGTAGTCACAACCACTGCATTTTCGTAAGGCTCTCCCTTTTGGGTTAAACAGTGACAATTGCTGACACTAAAGCAATTTACTCCCTGGAACAAAAATAACTTGTTCTTCTAGATTCTTCCCTTCCTGGTCACTGACAGCCCAGGAACGGCTGGCCAGAATAAAGATGGTTATTAATAGCCCAACAATCTTTAACTGACTCATTGGTACCCCTGTGGCCACAAAAGGAAACTTCTCCATCTCCCTCCCCACCCCTTGTCGTCCCTCTAAGTCTTCAGGCATGAGCAGGTGGCAGGCTCTGGTTCTCAGAACAGAGAGCCCTCATTTGGAAGGACTTCCTCCCAAATGAAATGTATGCATGTCAAGATGTGGCTGGTTCTTCTTTCTGTCTTTCTTCCAGTCAACTTTAGTCTGTATAGGGAGTTGGGGAGTTCCTCTTCTCAGTGGGGTTCCCCTCCTGTTCGTTCTCCCTTCTGATGCCCCGCCCCCTGATTCTTTATATCTCTTCTCCTTGAGCAAAGACTATTTCTGAGAGTTCCATTGTGACCGCCCCCTGGGTGAATCACCTTTAGGTGACTTTTGAGATCTCTCCCTGCTTTGGAAACTCTTCTTTCAGACATGAGCCACGGAAACATGAGAGACCCAGACATGAGACAGTGAGGCTCTCTTCCTCCCAGTGGGTGCCTACTAAACAGAGCCACTGGTTTCAGTTCATCCCTTCCCTTTGGTTTCTGTTGACTCTTCTTCACTCTGCTGAGCAGACATGAGCCACCAATCCTCTAAGAAGGGCTCCATTACTTCACTCTCTCATGTTCCACTGTAACATGGCATGGTCAAAATATCCCCTCAATAATCCCAGACGGTCTTTCAAAGTCATTAAAACTTTAAGGACCCTCTCCAATATGGTGGGAGATGGGCTGGGTTCTCATGCTTCCAAAGCCCCACCCTCTCTCCACCCCAACCCCCTTCTCGAAGCTTTTCATGCTCCACCTTCCAGGATCCTGATCTTCATTCTCAAGTGACCCTCCTCCTACTGAGCATGATCCTGTTCTCTCTCACTGCCTCCCTTCTCTGTCAATTTTGTTCTACTTCCCAAATTCTGTTACCAAAATTCTACTCCAGAAAAAATGTCTTTCCTTTTGCTGGCTGGAGAACGACAGCTGCCTTGGGGCATTTTCTTTCCCTAGACAAATCCCCTCCCACACCAAAGTCCCTGCTCTAATCAGGTAATTGGAGCTGTCCAGCTCCTCTAGAGGTCAAGTTCAGGTCCCAGTCAGCCTTAGCTGTCGATGTGACACAAGCCCAGAGTCACCTGGGAAAAGGGAACCTCAGTGAAGAATTGCCTCCACCAGATTGGCAGGTGGTCAGGACTATGAGACATTTTCTTCATTGCTAATTGATATAGGAGGACTCGGCCCACTGTGGGTGGTGCCATCCCTTAAGCAGGCGGTCCTGGGCTGTATAAGAAAGCAGGCTGAGCAAGTCAGAAGGAGCAAGCCAGTAAGCAGTCTGCTTTCTGCTCTTGACCTGGCTTCTCTTGATAATGAACTACACTCTGTAAGACGAAATAAATCCTCTTTTCCCCTAAGTTGCTTTTGGTCTTGGTGTTTATCACAGAAGCAGAAAGCAAACTGGAACGATCTTATTATGAAAAAAGTAAAAAGAAAAAGAAAAAAGAAAGAAAGAAAGAAAGAAAAAAAGAAAGAAAGAAAGAAAGAAAGAAAGAGAAAAAAGAAAAAATCCAAATAAGATATATAGCCGTGATATAAAGTGATAGGCAGGGGTAGAACATTCCTATCTCTTTTAAAGATGTGGGATTGGGTGTGTGGGGATGTATATATACATAAGCATAAAGATGTTTAAGATGGCATACTCTTAAAACTGTCTGGCTTGCTTAAAGACACATAGTTCCCTTTTAGAACACATTTAAAGTGATTGCTTTGCTCCTCCCGTGTTTATGACTGTTGGATACTTGGAACGCACGCAGCACAGTTTTTTATGCATTTAAAGCATCATTTATTAAGTTTTAATGAGAGATATAATTGATTTCAAGAATTTTTACAAACAAAATTAGGTATGAAAAGCCATTAAAACGTAAAAAGACATAAAGGAGTTGTAGATAAAACTAAAATTAACCCTCAGCTCTTAAGGGACGCCCTCTTCTGCCTGCTGTCTTTAACTCTACCCTCTGCGCAGGCAGTCGGAGCTGCCAGACTCACACCCGCTGCACCTCCCAACCCATTTCCTGGTATCCTCGCAACCCCCTTACAAGCTGTCCGGTTCTCACGGCCCCTCCAGGCTTTGCCTTATTATTGGGGTTTTGGTGCCCCCTTTTTTCTTTGCTCTTTGCTCAACTCCTTTCTTTCTGGGCTCCCGCCCTTAGCAAGATTTCTGCTCTCCTGTCCATTCTCGGGGACCCCTGTTCACTGTGACAGAATTCCCAGCACTGAGTATTCCCTGAGTATTCCTACTGGCTTTGGATCAGAGCCCACTGTCCTGCCTCCGTGTCCGCTGTGATCGCCTAACCCAAAGGGGAAACTGGGGCTAGAAATCATTGATCTGCTTTCTCTTTCTGCCTTATGTGGACTCACCTGACTCCCTTCCCAGGGGGCACCATTCCTTCTTACCCTCCCAAGAATGACAGCCACGCACGTCTTTAAACCAACCTCTAGGATTAGACCGAATTTGTAACAAATTGGCTCTCTGTTGTAATGGCTTTTGACCACATTTATTTTGATAAATAAAATCAGAAGTTTGGGGGCACGCTCGGCACGTTTCACAAGCCTCCGCATTCTCCCGTGGCGCCTGACCCAGGGCAGCCTGGAAGCCAACGACCTGGAGCGGAGCGATGGGTACGCAAAGATCACTAGGATTCCCGATGGAGCTCTCATTTCCTCGGGGACTGTGAATCTGAAACTATTCTGATCGGACATTTGCCTTTATGCTTTGTCACCTGCTAAAGCAACAGGCTCTTGACTGCCAGTTCCCGTCATCCTTCAGCATTCCAGCTCTTTGCTTTCATGATGCAGCCTGAAGAGAGACTGATGGCTCAAAGCGAGAATTCTCTGTCTTCATTTGCTAACTAGAGGGACTTACGCGAAAATTTAGAATGCCGATTTCTCCTTACAAAACAGGAGGGGCTGGCAATATCCTCACGAATCCGATGAGTGGAGCGGTGAGCGGAGAACTGAGAGCTGGCTGCCTTTTTAAAGGACGCCACTTTGCAGTGTTTCTTGGTCCCCACTCGCCTTACCCCCCTGGCTCCTGATTCAGCCGCTGCTGTCACTTAGCCTCAATTTTACACCCTCCCACTCCCGCTTCTCTTGAGGTAAAATCACAACCATCAAAGCTGTTTCTTAGGCCATGTTTCTATCAAAAGTTTGAAAAGTGGTGAGAAAACCCCGGATCCTCATGAAATATGCGAGAGTGTTTGTAAAGAAAATACTTTGTGTATTTTATATTTAATCTAATGCAATAGCCATACAGTTTAAAATACATATGGATATATGGTATATATATATATATATATATATATATTTACATGAAGTAAAGATTCAGAGACTAATGTTTAGAACAGCAAGCATGGTTTTTTTCCATGCAATGCTTAGATATTATGATTATTTAAAGTGGACTTAAGAATGTGCTGAGGTAGCTAGGCCTTTTGAGCAGAGTATGTGTGGAGGTATTGATCATAGGCCCTGGGTCACCTTCCTGATTTCTGTGTCTGGGTGCATGCATGTCTATGTGTGTGGGTGCTGTGTGCATGTGTGCACATGTGTATGTAAGCTGGAGGTCACTCTCAGGTGTCACTCTCAGAATTCTGTTTTTTGAAAAAGGGTCCCCTCACTGGGCTGGAGCTTGTTGATTAGGTGAACTTGGGAGATGAGTGAGCCCCGGGGACCTATCTCTTTTTGCATCCCCTCAGCTGAAATTAAAGTACCCACCACACCCTATGAGTTCTTGGGGTCAAACTCTGGTTCTCATGCTTGTATGACACGCGTTTTACCGAGGGAGCCATCTCTTATCTTTCTGATTTCTACGACGTTTGGACTAGCAATATATCCATCCGCCACTCTGGTGAGCCTTGGTTCAGTTTTAAGCTGAACCTTTGGAGTGATGGATCTTTCCCTTCAGAAGACGAGTTTGCTTCTTTCCCATATCAGGGTCATCTCTGTCTTTCTAGAGCTGTGGCTGAGAATGAGAGATGTCCCCCTGAGGAGCAGAGATGATGTCCCCCTGAGGAGCAGAGATGTCCCCCTGAGAAGCGATAAAGGACGGATCAGACCACTGAAGCAGGAACCAAGGAAATGCAGGAAAGGTTTTCAGAGCAGGATGCAAAAGTTGAACACGTGAACTGCGTCTGTATTTCTTTCCTCCTACTGGAGTCTTTGCCACCAAGTCTGACAACCTGAGTTCAAGCCCCAGGACTCACACAGTGAAAGAGAACTGA
>NW_021604638.1:4455941-4459631 GCF_004785775.1 Grammomys surdaster | reverse complement strand
AGAGAGAGAGAGAGAGAGAGGGAGAGAGAGAGGGGGGAGGGAGGGAGAGAGAGAGAGAGAGAGAATTCAAAAAGCCACAGATACAACAGAAGTTTGAAAGCATCTTATATCCTGGTTAAATTTTATTGCTTAAATTGATGGTTCATCTTGGCTGTCGGTCTGACTGGACTGAGATCCATCCTGGAGGTTAGTAGGCGCAGCTCTGCATGTATCTGAGGGCACTAAGCATCCGCTAAGGGGTGTGCTAGCGAATTTATTCCTTGTTGTAGTAATTATTTAATGTGGCCTCGGGTTAATCCGACTATCTAAGCTGTGGAGCCTCTGCCTATCTCAGCCGCCATGTTTCATGGCTGGAGGCCATGTGCGCGCTGCAGCTAGAAATGGCCAACTAGAAACACCAGCCCTGTCACCCACGAGACGCCATCATGGGAGATGGCTCTGCCAATCTTCCATGCTATCTCCGCAAGGCTGGGCATTTCCCAGACCATCCCGCCATCCACGGGGGCCCAGTAGAAAGATGAGACTCTAACGCTTAAAGATTAATCAAGATTTATATATTTGGTAATGATAAGTAACAAGATACCCATACACTCAGAAGTGTAACCCAAAACCCAACCTAGATACATCAACTACCTTTGACTGCTACAGACATGTAAACATCTGATTCCATCTCCCCCCCTCTCGTTCTCCTCTCCTAGCTCCTCCTCTTCCTTTTCCTCTTCTCCTTCTTACTCCTCCTCTTCCTCTCCTAACTCCTCCCACCTTAGCTCCTCCTACATATCACCCTTCTGTTAAAATAAAATTAAAAAACCTTTCAAAATACAATAGAGCATAACTACACCAATTTGTATCAGTAGCGTACAAGATAGACCTAATACCCAGTCCATCATCTTGTTGACTAGACAGAACCTCTGTCATCTCTCCTAACTAAAAGACTTAGTTCTGAACCTGGCTTTTTTCTTGGCTTTAGAATGAATGCCATCTAAAAACCATCCTCTCAAAGTCAAGAGCCTTGTTGGCTGTTAGACTATAAGTCTTCAACTCCATCAGAAATCCAGAATGACTGAATTAACTGAAGATATGGGAAGCACAAACTGAGGCTTCTAAAACTTAGCCAATTTATAAAGACCGCTGAACATCTGGACAGTCCCTTACTTCAAAACATTGGAGCATCCGATCTTCAGCCTTCTGGCCCAGAATCATCTGACAGACCTAGTAATGCCGAATTTTTAAGGGCTGATTACTCTGTCTTGGCAGATATAATCAGTCGACTATTCTGTAAGTGTGTCCTTTTCAGGACAGTAATTTGTCTGTAGATGAAAAGAGGCAATTCTTGCCTAGTGGCTGTCTCACCACAACTGGAGTAACTCCAAAGATGCTCAATTTCTTCTTAGAATCCAAGACAGTGAAGCTGTCAGGAGCAGACAGGTCTCTAATCAAAATGAACCTGAATACAGAAATGTTTGTAACATCAATTCTGTGGACTTCTGATGTTTTGAAAACCAACTATCCATGTAAGGCAATCTGGACTGTTGTCCTTTGACTCCTCTCAGCTATTTCTAATTAAAATATAATAAACATCCTAACAATAAACTCAGAGCCATGAATTTGCTATAGGCCCTTAACTCACAGGCTAACCATCTCAAATCAGTTTTAAAAAGTTAAAGAAGGACTGGGTCTAAGCCTTGTATTCCTAAATGTGTTATATAGGCACAATGCCTATGAGAGTAACAATATTAATCTCATTTTCATATCAATAAGAAACTTGTACCAATGAAAACCTTAAATTTGAAATCAAAATAAATTTTGTACCATTTAAGAAATATAACTTTAATCCCAGCACTTGGGAGGCAGAGGCAGGCAGATTTCTGAGTTCGAGGCTAGCCTGGTCTACAGAGTGAGTTCCAAGACAGCCCAGGCTATACAGAGAAACCGTGTCTCGAAAAACCAAAAAAAAAAAAAAAAAAGGAAAGAGAGAAAGAAATATAACTTTAGCTTAATAACAATTATACAGATTTCTACCAAATAGGTTATGGCTAAGTAATCAATCCTAGCTATTCTTCCCTGTTCCAACAAAACTACTACTTTTCCCTAGAAAGACAACCCAATATTAACCACTTCAGTCCCCAAGCCCAGGGAATAGGGGTGCCAACTCTTCATTAGCTTCTTCAAGCTGATTATGGGCGTTGAGATATTAGAAGAGGGGTGGAAGGAAGGGTAAATTTATAAGCCTCTTACATCTGTGTCTTCATTGAGTCCAGCTGAGATTCCAGGACATCAGAGGTTCGAGCAGGTCTGCTCAGCTTGCTTGATGAGTAGATACACCAAGGCTGTGTATTCTGCAATATACAATTCTCAAAACAAATTTTAGTATCAAGATAATTTTTTGTTTGAATTCTGGAATGTAGTATTCTGGTGGCCTGCCTCTGTCATGTCTAATCCATATAATTCTGGGAGGAAGAAATATCTTAATCGTCTCTTCTGAAAACACACAGACAAAAGATTTTTCCCAAAACAGCATTTTCTTGAGCCAGTAACCAGAAAAACCTTTATCTTGACCTCTTTCCCAGAGGAAAAATATAACCACAAAACTGAAAATCACACCAATCTTGAAAATAAAATCAACTTAATAACTAAAATACTGTATGTGCCTATTCCTTAGGCCTTCCCTATTTTGCCAAGCAGGAAAAGAACCCAGAATTCCCGTGGGGCCCACATTAGATAGGACCCGAGTCTCCTGTGAGGCAAAGTAACTTTATATCATTTGAATACATCTGATTTACACTATCTTTTTGTTCGGCCCTCTGCCTAGAACAGTTTTTTATTTATACCATCTATCTGTTTGGCTCTGTACCCCAGAGCAGCTTCCACTTATACACTGTACTCTTTACTCTAGAGCCAGTGACAATTTTCCCTATCTAAATTTCAAACCACAGGTGATAATCCCTATGTGATTCAGACAAATCTGTTTATAAATCTTTCCTAAGAGCAAATAATCCCTATATTTTAACTTTTATACTTAAATCAGTAACTGCTCCACAATGGAGGCTCTCTTGGCTAAAAGTCTACCTGTCTGTCTGTGGTTCTGTGCCTAGAGCCACAGACAAATTTTCTCTACCTATCTTTGTTCCGAACCGCAGGCAAGATTCCCCACGTGAATCGGACAAAACTGTTTCTAAATCTTTCTTAAAAACAAATAATCTCAATTTTAATTCACATACACTACTCTCTACTCTAGAGTCAGCTACTTTTTTCTTTTCCTAACAAAAAGCAACTTGCGTTTCCTCACAGCCGGGAAGTTCAGCTGCAGTTTTTTGTTCAGTGTTCCTGTGCTAGGAGTCACGTGACTCCTATCAGCACCAATCACTCACTCACTTTCTTAAAACAAACAAACAAACAAACAAACAAATACCTTTTACTCTCAGGTGAATAGACTTAAATTTCTAGTGAATTCATGCCTGAAATTGGTGCGCCACTTTGTTGTAGTAATTATTTAATGCGGTCTCTGGTTAATCTGACTATCTAAGCTGTGGCCTTTCTGCCTAGCTCAGCCGCCATGTTTCTCGGCCAGAGGCCACATGCATGCAGCAGCTATAGTCGGCCAGCCAGAAACATCAGCCCTGCCACCCATGAGACGTCAGTGTGGGAGATGGCTCTGCCAATCTTCCATGCTATCTCCGCAAGGCTGGG
>NW_021604638.1:4448104-4455541 GCF_004785775.1 Grammomys surdaster | reverse complement strand
AAGAGGTATTGATTCCAGTTTGAGAGTGGGGTGCATCGTGTCGGGAGTTCTGCTGGCAGGAGCATGGAACTGCTGGCCATGTTGCATCTTCTGTATAGAAAGAGGGAGATGAGTACTCAGCTTACCCCACCTCGTTTTCCTGATCCAATCCTAGCCCATGGGGTGGTGTTTTGCACATTCAGGGATGCTGTTTCCTTTTCTGCTAAGTCTTTCTGGAAGCAGACACACGCACGGAGGTGTGAGTCCATGCTGATTCCAAGTCTAGTTAAGTTGGCAATGGGGCTGATATTCCCCAAAAAATGTGAGCAGAGCTCTCTGATACCCTGAGGGTCCTCTAGATCAAGTAAAAGATGAAGAAAGGGGGAACTTGAGAACACAGGCTCCCACTTTCTCCTCCTCCATGGCTGACGTGATTTTGTTAACTGTTGCACTCTGTCCACCGTGATGGAAGCTGACACAATGAGTCAGGACTAGTCCCCTGAGACTTTACCAGAGTGCCAAGGGGGACCAAGCACCTGCCTAAGATCCATATCTAGGAGGAGATGCTGAAGAGGTCCTGACATCAGATTAAGGCTTTGACTTTGATGCAACTGTAAGTGCTAGTCAGTGACTGAATGGAAGTAGCCACATGAATCTCCTCCTGCCTCCTCCTGGGTACGTCAGTGTCACCTAATGTAGAGGGCACAAGGTCCTGTCCCACAGATAAACACCAGAGAAACCAGGAATACTAATCATACAGGCTGTATCTTCAGTGGAAGAAATAAATACCTCTTTTCCACCCAGAACTCTGGGAGTGGATGTCGTTCATGGCCTGGTGATCTTTGCTATCTGTAGGGTCAGACCTCATCCAAATCCTCCCGAATGTTTATCCTAGATTCTCCCTCCTTAGACCTTTTATCTTTGGCTCCCAGTTAATGGAACTTATCCCAGAGGGTGGGGGAGGTCACATGTATTTTACAGCCTGCTGACCTCTATGTTATCTTGGTCAGAGACCACACCTGATCCTAGGCCCTTAAGCTATGAAACCCATCTTCGAGGTTACGCATACTGTACAACAGAGTTTCTGTGTAGTCACACCTTGAGCTTTATTGTGCACCTAGAATGGCAATGATTGTTGCCTGGAAACCTTTCCCCAAATTGTGATGTGTTTAAATATGCTTACAATAAACGACCTGGCATTGGACTGTCTCAAAGTTTGATCCAGCCTGGCTGACTTAGGCCGGCTGACTTGAGGTCTCATTCTCAGCTCTTCATGGTCTGATTCCCTGAAGACCATGACACCTGCATGGACCCCCACAATTTACGATGAAGTTTATGTAAAATTCTCTTGGCTGCTATGGGCTAGTATCCATGGTTTGTGGGACACAGGCCTGCTGTGAGTTATTATTGATAACCTGATTGATAAACTTGATTGTTATCCCTACCAGCTACCATATCCATGTTTTGCTGGTTGAGCAATTTCTATACAATTTTATTTTGTTGCCTCTTAATATAGCTCTTTGCAATAATTATTATATAACTTTAAAACAATTTTTAAGATCTATTTTATGTGTATGAGGTTTTACCTGTATGCATGTGTGCAGTTCCCATGGAGGCCAGAAGAGGGCATCAGACTCGTTGGAATTGAAATGACAAAGGCTTATGAATCACTGAGCATGCTGGGAACTCCACAAGAGCACAGTGCTCTTAACCACTGAGCAATCTGTCCAGCCTGAATATTACTATTTTAAAATGTTTCTGCTCTTCTAAGTAAAAAGTCAAGGCTTAGAGAAGAAACTATGTTTCCTCAACTAGTACCTGACAGAGCTAAAATCCAAACTCAGATGTGACACTACTTTCAATAGCCTGAAGTCACTCTTCCTTCAGACCAGTCACTCTGATCTTGCTTCTAGCCCAGAGCTTCCATATCATGAGATAAACGGGACTTGTGGAGAGTCTCCTCTCGGGGTTCTAGTATAGAACACTCCCTAGAAAGAGGAATGGCTCAAGGGTCAAGGGTCAAGAGTCTTCGCTGGAATCCCAGGTGGGTCCTGCATCTGCATTCTGAAGTGAGGACACACTTTATTCCCTAGGGACAGACTTTTAGAATTGTATCACTAATCCAGAATAGGGATGGCCTTGTCACTGTTATCAACTGTCTCTCAGAAGCAGCCATCAACACATTAGACCATCCATTCAGCCAACCATTTATCTACCCACCTGTGCATAGTATTCAGATATCAACCTATTGATCTACCCATTCTCCTACCCAGCCATCCACCCATACACCCAGGACTCCATGCAGGGCACCCATCTCTTTTAGCATGTATCAAACACTCACTGTGTGTCAGACACTGAAGGCTAAGCTTCCATAGGTGAGAAAGGGACAGTTTGTCTGCCTCTTGAAGGATCACTGTCTAGGGAGGTCTGTGTGGAAACTGGGACTGTTCGAAGGCTTGTAAACTGAGGGGGAGTCTCAGTCTGAGAAGAGATTTTCTTCCCAGCCTGAGGTTGAAGCAAACGCTTTATAAACCTGGAATCGGATTTCTAAAACACTAGCTGGCATTGGTCAGGCTTAAAACACAGGCAGGGAGGGATGGGGAGGCTTTGTCTAGCACGATGAACATCTGTGCAAATGGTATTTCCAGTGGTCCAGTGTCAGACAGAGGCCCCAGCATTAGGGCCTAAACCGACTGCCTCAGTCTTCCACCAATCCCTCCTGGTGTTCAGACACTTGCTTGGCCTCTTCTTGCCTGAGATGTTGGATTTTTATTTGTGTTTGCTGATCAGGTCTGGGTCAACACTGGCCAAGTTTGTATGGCACCAGAGTCAAATGCCAGAGTCTCCCTTAAAGTGACTAACCTGTGGTGTTCAGGCCATAGAGTCTCAGTGACTAAGGCCTTGGCTCTCTGCCAACTCATCTCCCCAGATCAGTCAGGTTTACAGAGAGTTATGTTGTCTACAGAGGATCTGGAGGCTTTAACAGCCGTCTGAGGTTAGACCAGGGCACAGTTTGCCTTATAAATCTTCTCGGCGTCCCCAAGGAGGCCATTATGGACCCTCATATGTTTTTACAGTACAGCTGATGACTGAGACCCAGCATCTAGTCATTCAGCTCTTGCAGACTCACAGTGTGACAGCATGCTGACGCTCTTAATTCCTGTCAACAACGGTGTGGGCAGCTCAGTACTGTCACACTTAAAATGCTGTGACCCTGTTACGAATCTGAGCAAAGCCAGGCTCGGATCAGAAAGGCTGTTCCACCTTGGGATATCACCTTAACATCTCTGTCCCTGAGAATCCTCTGCTTGTTTTGTCGGGCAATGCTAACTGTAGCAATATCGGAAGTGTTTATAAAGTATGTGCAATTAATATTTGAAGTGTCCAGAGAGCAGTTATGGGTGGTTTTTGTTTGTTTGTCCTAGCTGCGGTGGCAAGAGTTTTTTTCTTTTTATCTTTTTTTTTTAAATCATATAACCAGAGGCAGGAGAGATGGCTCACCAGTTAAGAGCACTTGTTACCCTTGTAGAGGATCTAGATTTGGTCCCCAGCACCACAGGGGAGTTCATCTCCATTAGCAATCCCATCTTTTCTTCATTCTTGTCTACAATGAATACATCACGTGGACCCCGGTTCTCTGAACTCACCTGACCTCTTCTCCAACAAGCTCCACTCTCAACTTCTTGCTATTTTGTTTCCTTTTCAGCAACACAGCAGGTCCAGCTAGGGCTTCCCATTCGTGTGCGGAAGCCAACCAGCAGCCACGTTTTCCAAAAATAAAGATGCTCCCTCCCTCCCCTTCTACTGCTCCTCAGTAAAGGGTGGATGTCCTGGGGATCGTCCACCCCTGCTGTGCCAGGATTCCGTCTGGCTTGGTCTTGTGTTGGCAACCACAGCTGTTGGAGGTTCACGTGTGCACTAGCCAGCCTGTGTCTGGGCAGCTGCATTTCACAGTGCCCCTCCGCATCCTCCAGCTTTGACACCCCGCCCCCACCCAGTTCTTGAGCCGTGCTAACGCTGGAGTTGCTCAGCATGTCCACTGTGGAGCGGAGTTGATCAGCATGTCCCCTGTGGAGCGGAACACTCGTCTCTTTAACAGTTATGAATCTATGCTCACCATTCTCCACTCTCTGACCAAGCTTGAGAGCATCCCAGGGCTGTGGGTACAGACATAAATATTTAGAGGGCATTTTGGTAGCATGCCCTTTAGAGATAGCATCAGCAGGTTCTGTCCTAGGCTTATGACCTCCCCAGCCACAGGCTTTGGGTGAGGATTACAATACCAGGCATGGTAATTCCTCTGTGGAGCAGACCTCAAATCCAATCAGCAAGTGGTTAGATATACCCTAACGGTTGTGCTACCATTACGCCAGGGGTCACATCTCGTACGTCAGGACAGTAATGCAGCATGTTCTAGCTCTGGGTCAGATCACAGGTGGCTTTTCTCCTCCAGCAACTTGCACTAGGCAAGCAGACCAGCATTAAGGAAGTCTCCCAATTGGTTTGCTATTGATTTCTCTATGTGAAGGACAGTACGAGGACCCCTGTACCTCCCTTTCCTTACCCCTAAGCAGGCTTGGAGCCATGGACCTGAGGCTGAATTCTAGTTCTGTCACTCGCTGGCTGAGTGAGGGATCATGCATCATTTAAGCCTCATTGACTGCAGATTTCTTACTTTATAGAAAGACCATCATAACCAGTCTGAGGGTATCCTGAAGGAAGGCCCAGTGCAGCAGGGCCAGACCCACAGTAGGTGCTTTTTTAGTGTCTGCAGGTCTTTGCCTACTGTACTTTTTACCCCTCATATGATTCAGCATGGCACACTTTCAACATCCCTCCTCTAGGCTTCCAGAAAAGGATTTTTGGCAAGAAGAACCTGAGGGTTCTTGGCCCTGCCATCCCTCCACAATGACACATTTATGACTATCCACTTCCTGGGAACTATGTGTTTGTCTTGTCTGAGCTACGATGTACAAACTTTCCAGAGGGCCTGGCCTGTGGAAACAGCTGTTCGGGTACATGTATATAACAAGGAGTTTTGCAAATAATAGCACGCCCTCACTGCCAAGTTTGTTTCCTGGAGGGTGGCTTCGGATAACTGGCACCTACCCCTAAAAGGAATGCATCCCAGAGGCTGGTTCGCTCCACACACTCCGTTTCTCCTTCAATTCATAACCACGAGTTGGCCAAGAGATCCATGAAACCATCCACGGTGATGGTCCAAAGGAAGTGGGTGACATGTTCCACCAATGCAGGTGATACAAAGCAAAGGCTATCACATGGGAGACTCATTGCAAAGTGTGTGTGTGTGTGTGTGTGTGTGTGTGTGACCAGATACACTCATTACAAGGTGTGTGTATAGCAGGACAGGATATCACAGGAACCTCTAGGAAGCAGCGATATCCCCAGGAGAAAGGGTAGACTGGAGCTGGTTGCTTTAAGAACAGTAACTGCTTTTGAAACCTGGTCTCACACAGTAGCACAGGCTGGACTGCCTCTTATGATGTAGCCTGGGTTTGACTTGAAATCTCCCTCATTCTGAAGTCACAGGCATGAGCTACCCTGCTCAGCACAAGATCAGGAACTTTTTGTTCAGGAATGCTTCAACTGGAGGAGGCCCCCTCTTTGACTCCCCTAATTTCTTGCCTGGCATCTACCTCAGGCCACTAAGGAGCTCAAGGGTGCAGAGTCTCAGTACTGGGTGTAGATATGGTTCATCATCACAGGAGACAGGAGCTGGTAGATGGAAGACAAGCCAGCTGAACAGACAGAGTAACTAGAGCAAGAGAGGGGAGGCCAGTGAGCCTGCATTAATGGCCCTGGAGGTGCTAGTCTCGCTACCAGTTCCGTGGTCAACCAGCTGTCCTACCTAGCAAGCAGCCCTGGCTACCAGCCAGAGCTGAGCTGTCACGTGACTCAAGAAAGAAGTGGCTTGTGAGAGAATTACTCACAAGTTCCATGGATCTCGTTCTCACGTTTGTGGTAGAGCTTCTGGGCTCACATTTCTTAATGAGCTCTGCGGTAAGCAAGCCTTTTGTTTGGGCACAGTGGCCTGTAAAATGCCAAGGCTATCCTGGCTGCTGACTGCACCTGGAGTTGGCAAGTCCGAGGTCTGGGCTTCTTTGTTCTCCTCCACTGAGTGGTGTGTGTGTGTGTGTGTGTGTGTGTGTGTGTGTGTGCTAGGATAGGCTGCTTGTTCCAGTCTTGCTTGCTTACACCTGAAGCACTTGCCAGCAACCATTGAAAGAAATCTCAATCACTCCAATACATTATAAAATTGAAATGAAGTTGATACATCAACTAAATTCCCCAAGGGCAGGGACAAAAAACATTAACAAAGGCCAACTATTAAAACATAATTGGTGTTGTTCTTATATCAGTCAGAGCAGAGCGGATGGTAGTTTTCTATTCACTGTAGCTTGATGCCTGCTTGGTGCCCAAAGCTGTTTTATGCCTAGGATTCATACAAATCCAATCCAATCCAAGCAAATCCAGGCAGCACAGCACTGAAGGAGGTGGACAGGCAGAGACCTAGAGACCACCATGCCACCCACAGATCTGCTCTCCAGCTGGCACAGGCAGGCCATAGACACTGTCTTGCTGACACGCCATACAACAGGGATGGAGGATGTCACCCAGGGGCCTGTCAATCATGTGGCCAGCCTGCGGTGGGAGCTACCACAGTGTGCGAGTGTGTGGTGGGCAGATGGGAGAGAGAGAGAAGTGGGGTGGTTGAGCATTGTGAAGAGATGGAACTGGAGAATCAAGGATGAAGAGGAATAGCCTGTTTTGAGTGACCAGTCCTGCCACCTGGGGCCATGTTGAGGTCCCTGTTGGAGCTGGTTCTGAGGGCTATGCCTGTATCCATGGCTACACAGCAGAGAGGTCAGTGTTGATGTCCATGGTTCTTATTACCACTGAGAACATGGGGACATCTCTGTTCAGGGCAGCCACTCAAAGCTGGCCCCATCTCTCACCTGCTGCAGCAGGCCCTATGCCTTACCCAGGAAGCACCGTGGAGCTTGCCCTGGTAGCTGGAGTGTGGGTGAGCTGGTTAGGGAGAATCAGTGTGGGAGAGCTGACCCTGCCACGCATCTGTCCTGGGGTGTCATGGGTGCAGAGGTGATGTCTCCCTCCCTCCTTCCCCCCTCACCACCTCTGGCAATTGAGAAAGCTGCCCACAGGGTCATGAGCTAGGAAAGCACTTGCTACCTAAGCATGAGGGCCTGGGTTCAGATCCCCAGAACTCCTCTAAGTCTGGACTGGGTAGCACCTATCTATGATCCAACAAAGTGGGAGGTGGAGGCCGGAGAATCCCCGGAATCTCGAGGGTCTGGGTGCAGCAGACAGCAAGAGAGAACAAAGGAGGTGGTGAGGACCAGCACCCAAGGTTGTCTTCTGAGCTCTGCAGATGTGCAGTGGTATGTATGTGCCCACACTCACATGTACAGACACACA
>NW_021604638.1:4439622-4448094 GCF_004785775.1 Grammomys surdaster | reverse complement strand
CATACACACAGAAACACACAAACATGCACACACACACAAGCACACACACATACATACACACAGACACAACACAGACACACATACATATACATATAGACACACACAGACACACATAGACATGGACACACATATACACACAGTGACACAGACACACACAGACACACTGTTAAACTGGGTATAGGAACATACATCTGTGACACCAACACTTGGGAGACCAAGACAAAAGGGCTGAGGGTTCAAGACCAGCCTGAGCTACCTATTGAGATCCTATCTAAAAGCAAACCAAACCATTAAAAAGTCACTTCAGATCCTCTTTGATGTGTATCTCTAAATGATCTGGAAAACTTTAAAGCTCTGGGGATCATATTTATGGTCTGTAGCTGTCAATCATGTATAGTTCTCTTTGCCCCACTTAGAGTTATTGGCACCTGTAGCCAGGCCTTGAACATCTCCTTGCCTGGGGATTCTATTTTGAGGGTGATTGTTGAAACTGGGTAGAGAACCCCACGTTTTGTTAATAGTCTGGAAACTTCCACACTCTTTCCTTTCACACAAAGACTCATTTCCCTCTGTGCCTCAGGGTACCTGGGAAAATTTTCCATCATCTCCTTTGCTTTTCCAATGGTAGGGCACACCCCTGGCTTCTTACTATACCTGCTGGGACCAAACTCCCAGTGGCAGTTGAGAGAGCACTGTGTACATTTCTCTGTTCTCTCAGAGGTGTCACCCCTTGCTCATCTGTGTGCTGGTCTCCCTGCTAGACAACATGACTGTGAGCATTGGGAGCACATCACCGACATCTTAGTTCCCACATTACCCATAAGTCATTGTTGCACTCAAAGCCACCAATAAGGCCATGCATTTGTTTGAAAGTTTTGAAAGATATCCTTGAAGGTACCGCTTCCAAGCCCCTTTGAGGACTCTCCAAACCCTTAAAATTAGAAAGAATTGGTTTGGGAGCTGAGCTTGTTGAAGGCCATGGTCAAATAAGCAAATCATCAGAGATAGAAAAGTATGAGACTTTTTTAGGGGGACTGAAGAAATAGTTCAGTGGTTAGGAGAGCTTGCTGCTCTCCTGGAGGTCCCAAGTTCAGTGTCCTGCTATCCACATCGGTGTCTCACAAAGGCCTGTAACTCCCACACAATCAGAAGTGTAACCCAGTACCCAACCTAGATATATCAACTATCTTTAACAGGCAGAGACACGCGAACATCCACCTCCATGTTCCCCTCCCACTCTCCACTCTCTCCTCTCTCTCTCTCTCTCTCTCTCTCTCTCTCTTTCTCTCTCTCTTTCTCTCTCTTTCTCTCTCTCTCTCCTCTCCTAGCTCCTCTTCCTCTCCTTACTCCTCCTCTTCCTCTCCTTACTCTTCCCACCATAGCTCCTCCTACATATCACCCTTCCTGTTAAGATAAAACTTTTCTCTCAAAATACAGTTAGAGCATAACTATATCAATTTGTATCTGTAAGGTACAAGATAGACCTAATACCCAGTCCATCATTTTGTTAACTAACCAGAACCTCTGTCATCTCTCCTAACTAAAAGACTTAGTTCTGAACCTGGCTTTTTTCTTGGCTTTAGAATGGATGTCAGCTGAAAACCATCCTCTCAAGTCTTTTCTCTCAAAGTAAATAGCCAGGATTGGCTATGAGACTATAAGTCTTCAACCCCGTCAGAAATCCAGAATGACTGAATTAACTGAAATTATGGGAAGCACAAAGCATAGCTTCTAAAACTTAGCCAATTTGTAGAGACCGCTAAAGACCTGGACAGTCCCTGTACTACAAAACATTGGAGCATCCGATCTTCAGCCTACTGGCCCAGGATCACCTGACAGACCTAGTGATGCAGAATTACTAAGGGCTGACTACTCTGTCTTGGCAGATATAGTCAGTCGACTATTCTGCAAGTGTGTCCTTTTCAGGACAGTAATTTGTCTGTAGATGAAAAGAGGCAATTCTTGCCTAATGGCTGTCTCACCACAACTGGAGTAACTCCAAAGACGCTCAATTTCTTCTTAGAATCCAAGACAGTGAAGCTGTCAGGAGCAGACAGGTCTCTAATCAAAATGAATATTAATACAGAAATGTTTGTAACATCAATTCTGTGGACTTCTAATGTTTTGAAAACCAACTATCCATGTAAGGCAATCTGGACTGTTGTCTGTTAACTCCTCTCAGCTATTTCTAAATAAAATATAGAAAACACCGTAACAATAAACTCAGAGCCATGAATTTGCTATAGGCCCTTAACTCACAGTCTAACCATCTCAAATCAGTTAAAAAAGTTAAAGAAGGACTGGGTCTAAGCTTTGTATTCCTAAATGTGTTACATAGGCACGGTGCCTATGAGAGTAACAATATTAACCTCACTTCTATATCAATAAGAAACTTGTACCAATGAAAACCTTAAATTTGAACTCATAGTAAATTTTGTACCATTTAAGAAATTATAACTTCAGCTTAATAACAATTATACAGATTTCTACCAATAGGTTACGGCTATGCAATAAATCCTAGCTATTCCTCTCTGTTCCAACAAAACCACTACTTTTCCCTAGAAAGATAGCCCAATATTAACCACCTCAGTTCCCAAGCCCAGAGAATAGGGGCGCCAGCTCTTCATTAACTTCTTCAAGCTGATTATGGGCGTTGAGATATTAGAAGAGGGGCGGGGGAAGAGTAAATTGATAAGCCTCTGACGTCTGTGTCTTCACTGTATCCAGCTGAAATTCCAGGACATCAGAGGTTGGAGCAGGTCTACTCAGCTTGCTTGATGAGTAGATACACAAAGGCTGTGTATTCTGTAATATACAATTCTCAAAACAAATTTTAGTATCAAGATTTTTTTATTTGAATTCTGGAATCTAGTCTTCTGGAGGCCTGTCTCTATCATATCTAATCTATATAATTCTGGGAGTTTCTATGAAGGTGTGCTCCCACCATCTTCCCATTCCTGCCTCCCTGCTTTCAAATTCCCCAACATTAGGGAATCCAAACTATTAGGTACCAAGGCCCTCCACTTCTACTGACGCCTGACAAGGCCACCCTCAACTACCTATACAGGCAGAGCCATGAGTCCCTGTTAGGAGCCGCGTTCGCCATTGCAACATGGCGCCGGTTTCCTGCTTCCTGGTTCTTGAGAGCCTTGCTTGAATGTGCGCCTGCACAAGGCACGAAAACCAGTATGCTAATTTGGTGATATCATAAGAGCCAATGAGTGTGTGGCATGTCTCCTAAGGCTCTATATAAGCCACAGGTTTTTGGGGCTTGGCGTCCCTCGCCTCACTGCCATCTAAAAGAGCTGTACAATAAATTGCTGTCAGAAGAATCCTGAGTGTGGTGTTCTCCTTATTGGCGAGGCTGCGTGCCACAAGTCCCCCCCTTTGTGTTCTCAGGCTGGAGGTTTTAGAATGGGTACTCCAGCTTGTTTCTTAGGACCATTTGCTTGAAAAATTGTTTTCCAGTCTTTTACTCTAAGGTAGTGTCTGCTTTTGTCACTGAAGTGAGTTTCCTGTATGCAGCAAAATGCTGTGTTCTGTTTATGTATCCAATCAGTTAGCCTATGTCTTTTTATTGGGGAATTGAGTCCATTGATGTTAAGAGATATTAAGGAACAGTGATTGTTGCTTCCTTTTATTTTTGTTATTAAAGGTAGAATTATCTTTGTGTGGCTATCTTCTTTTGGATTTGTTGGAAGAGGATTAGTTTCTTGCTCTTTCTAGGGTATAATTTCCCTCCTTGTATTAGAGCTTTCCCGCTAATATCCTTTGTAATGCTGGGTTTGTCTAACAATATTGTGTAAATTTGGATTTGTCATGGAATATCTTGGTTTCTCCATCTATGGTAATTGAGATTTTTGCTGAGTATAGTAGCCTGGGCTGGCATTTGTGTTCTCTTAGGGTCTGTATGACATCTGTCCAGGATCTTCTGGCTTTTATAGTATCTGTTGAGAAGTCTGGTGTAATTCTGATAGGTCTGCCTTTATATGTTACTTGACCTTTTTCCCTTACTGCTTTTAATATTCTTTCTTTGTTTTGTGCATTTGGTGTTTTGATTATTATGTGACAGGAGGTATTTCTTTTCTGGTCTAGTCTATTTGACGTTCTGTAGGCTTCTTGTATGTTCACGGGCATCTCGTTCTTTAGGTTAGGGAAGTTTTCTTCTATAATTTTGTTGAAGATATTTATTGTCCCTTTAAGTTGGGAATCTTCACTCTCTTCTATACCTATTATCCTTAGGTTTGGTCTTCTCACTGTGTCCTGGATTTCCTGGATGTTTTGTGCTAAGAACTTTTTACATTTTGCGTTTTCTTTGGCAGCTGTGTCAGTATTTTCTATGGTATCTTCTGCACCTGAGATTCTCTCTTCTATCTCTTGTATTCTGTTGGTGATGTTTGCATCTATGACTCCTGATTTGTTTCCTAGGTTTTCTATCTCCAGGGTAGTCTCCCTTTGTGATTTCTTTATTGTTTCTACTTCCTGTTTATTGTCATGGATGGATTTGTTCAATTCCTTCTGGAGCCTGTCTTTCCTATTATCTTGGTTGTTTCAGAACTGTGTGGGGTGGGTGTTACTACTGGGGTTAGAGCTGGGGCCCAAGATCTGCTCAGTGCTCGGGCCCAGACTGGAAGAAACCAGTGCTCTAGGCCAGGAGTGAATTCCTGGGTCCTAGTGGGTCCCAGATACTCCCTGTTTGGGGCGGGTGTTACTGTCTCCTTACCTAGGATACTGCCCGGGTTAGAGCTCCTGGGAGGCCCACTTCCTCTGGGTTTTGTGAGTGCAAAGCTGCTGCCTGGGATCCACTCAGACAGCCATATTTCTTGTTGCTTAAAGTTTACTGGGTCTTTCTATGTATGTCCAAGGCTGATATTCTCTGGAGGAAGGGGCCTTATCCGCTCTTCTTTCTTCCTCTTCTGGCTCTGGGATAAGATTGCAAAGCAGGCAAGCTAATCAGCAGGGGGCAGTAATTACCCAAGATTAGATAACATGCAGAAACAGGACATTAAACAGGTATTAAAGCAAGCACACGTAAATCACCACATGCCTTCCGTTGCAGCTCTGCGCCTCCCTCCCTCAGCCGGCTTATGGGTACATAACCCCATGGTGTAACTAGCCAGAGAGAAAAACATAAAGTGTCATTTCTAGATATGATTTGGGCTAGTTATTCGGTCACTCCTCAGCCTTCCTGGGAGGAGAGAACAATGCCCCTGTTGAGGAGGTTTGTGGTTTGAACTTGATCTGGCTTTAATAACTCCTGCATTCTCTTTGTGTGAAATTATGTAAACATCCTGGGATCATGAGGTCTGCCTTAAAACTAAGACTTGGCTTCTCCTATCTGTGGTCTTAAAAGCTCAAAGACTATATCCAAATTAAGTCTTGGCTTCTCCTATCTGTGGCCTTAAAAGCTCAAAGACTGTATCCAAATCGGAATCCCTTTTTTGAATGGAAGAACTCATTGATTCTAAATAGTTTCTCTGATTGGACAACATATTCTTGGAGCCAAGGCTCTGCCCTTCCTGAATGATGGAGAAACGATTCTCAGGAGGAATGTCCACTCCTTAGGAGGCAGCATTATAAGATCATGGTCTCTTTGTTCTTTGATGTGGAAGAAAATGTTCATTTCCCAGAATTCACTGCTCATGCAGGTCAATATTTGCTGCCTGCTTCCTAAGCATGGTGCAGCAGTATAGTATGGAGCTTTGCAAAGAAATGAGACAGAAAATTTTGCATCTTTTAAAGCTAACCTTCCTGGAAGACTGAGTTAATAAAGTAAAAGATTATGTAGTAGGTACTTTCTACAGTTACTTTTGCTTTTTTTTTTTTTTAGAAGGTTGAGCAGCAGGGAGATTTAAAGCAGGATCTCTGAGCAATGTTACTTGGTTGGAATCTTGTCCTCACCACTTTTTGCTGTGTGACTTTAAACAAGCTACTTGAAATCTCTATGTCTACATTCCCCATTGGAAGCAGGGAGAAGTGTCCTTCATGTGTCAAATGTTCCTGTGGGATGCCTGGTGCACTGCAGGTGTTAAGTACTAATTGATAACAAGAGGTCAGACATCACTAGGTGAGGATCAGAAAGCTGGTTTGCTTGTTTATTTATTCATTTATTCGGTATGTATGTGTGTGTGCTCTCAGAGGTCGACTCATGGGGGCTGGGATCACACTCAGGTTTGGAGGTAAGAGCCTTTACCCATTCACTAATCCACGTCACTGGCCCCAGTAGCTTATTTATTTTTAAACAACTACCCAGTAATATCCTCTGGGAGCACAAGTGAACAGCCTGGCAGTGTCCAGCGTGGTCCTGTAATTTGCCTGGGTATATATTTGCCTCAGCCATTCTTAAACAGGATCTAGACACCACATGCACTTCCTGACATCGTCAGCAGGTGGCGCAGCGGGATCACATTTTTCGATGGTCAGGGGCTGGCGAGTTCTGCCCTGCAGTTAAAGAACAACAAATCCCTCCTAATTGTGAGCCTTGAATAAACAGTCGCTGTACTCATCAGTTGATGTGACAGAACCGGTCTAAGGAAACCTTTTGGCTATTGCCTTGGTTCTAAGAGGTCAGCACCCTGCACCAGCCTCACCTCCTCGGAGATACTTAACCCCAACCTTACACTTAAGATTACATAAACATCTCAGTAGTTTTAAGTTTCTGAGAGTTAAACGCTCTGTTAAACGGTCGACAGCGTCCATGACAGCAAGCCTGTGTCTTGTTACTGTCGTTAAGAAAGGCAGGACAATAGTTACACTTGGCCTGAACTCAAAGGAGAATTCAACTTTCCTTCTGTCTTAGATAAAACAGCAAGCTTCCGGTCGTTAACTCTGCGGGGCTTTAGACGTGGAGACTGCTGCGTCCTTCCTGAGTGCTGCGGGGAACGGTGCTGGGTGTGGCTAGAAGCTAGGTAGTGGCGATTACAAGATATCGCCATATCCTTTGGCGAGCAGTGAGCTGATTACAATACCTTGTGCCCCCAAGGCTTCTGAATGAACAGGACTCATGGGGAAGGCGAGAGGTCCTAGCCCCTTAAGTGCTTTCATTGCCAGTGTCTCGGATTTGATGCCCAGAACTTGTGTAGAAAACGGTGTGTGACAGTGAGAGCCTAGAATCCCAGGACTGCAAGGAGTGGGGGTGGGGAGGTAAAGGGGCCCGGGCTGGGTGATAAAGTTCCAGGCCAATGGGAGACCATTTATCAAATAAAAGGTAGAAGGCATCCAAGGACCAAGCCGTGAGGTTGTTAGCTAACCTGGCCATGCTCACCTGCACCCTGTGTGTGCCCCCAAACATGCTCTTCCCACGAAACCCAAAGCATGGGCCAGGAAGGCCTTTTCCCCAAGCCCTGTGCAGGTTGCTGGGCTCCAGGACCCTTAGTCTAACTTCACCTGGGATAAAGGAGAGGCGGCTCAGCCCCCAGGAGGTGTAGATGTGTGTGTTCTAGATCTAGATGCTTGCCCAGCATATGGCCTGTCACCGTCCTTCTGTCCCACCCACTGCTCTCAGAACAGCCTTTAGCACCCCAACCCCACCCCTATCCCCCCACCCCCACCTCTGGTGACAGCATACCTCTCTCAAGGCAGCTGTCAGGCAGAAGGGACTTTCTGTTTTTTCCACCTGGAAGCCCTGAAGTCCTGGGCTACCCTTCCTCCCTCTGGATCCCCAGTGGCCCCTCTCTCTAACACTCATAGGGAATGGAGGTGGGCATGTGGACACACGTGCCAACCCTAAGACGGGCTCCCCAAATCAAAGCAAGATACTTCTGCCCTTGCCAACTGTCTGAGTCCTCTGCAAGTCAGCCTGAACCTTGAACTTGCTATGAATGAAAAGGAGAGGGAGGTTTGAGGTGACACCAGTCTCCCCTCACTGACACATTGTATGGTCATAATTCTTTCTTTGCAACCTGCCTTGGTTACATTTCAATTACAATATGTCTGTATAAGAGGGGAGAACTTAGAGAAAAATCTTGAAGTTCAAAAAGATGTTTTGAAAGAACAGACTTTGCTGAGAGGCCTCCAGGGACCAAGGCTCTCAGGACTTGGTCATTTCCTGAGTCTTGGACAATCTTCTTCTGGAATGCAGTGTTTCGGTTTGGAGGGAATCACTATCAAATCTACACACACACCACGTGCAGACACTCGTGGGTCATGATTCCACAGATTGCATTGTCTCAGTCCATTCACGGTGGTTACCACGCTCTCCTCTGCTAAGACTTTGATCTGTAGCTGTCCTTCCTGGGACATGACTCAGGACCCTCATTTGTTATCTGTGTCCTTTTGTCAATGTACTGATTTCTCTGAGCAAAATGAACACACTGCTGAAGCTGCCTGAGACCGTGTGGGGATCAGCCATACATCCTAGCACAAGGCCCATTGGTGTTGTTGTTAGTATTCTGTCTAAACTCCACCTCCACAGTTATCTGGCAACACCCAGGTATGCTCCTCCCCACAGTTACCTGGCAACAGCCAGGTAGG
>NW_021604638.1:4438710-4439522 GCF_004785775.1 Grammomys surdaster | reverse complement strand
CTAAGCTACGCACCGAAGTCTAACCGTTGTTGCCCAGGGAAGGTTTTCAAACCTCAGTTCTCATCTCATGAAGGGAAAGAATTCAGCCAAGAGGCACAGCCGGCTTAACATGAAGTTTACTTAGCAAACCCAAGCAAAGGGAGCTAGAGAGGCAGGGAGGTTGACCCCTAAGAGGTTTGGCATCCTCTGAGACTGGGTTGTTCATTTCAGATCTGAAAAAGGTTTACAAAATAGGTGTCATATTCATGGATGCAAAGGGACTCCCTTCTCCCTCCTAAACCACGATGGTGCAACCCCCCACCCCAGGGCTTTTCTCTCCATGATCCCTTTACAAGTATAAGAGTGGCGGGTGTTGGCAACAAGGTGAAAGACACCAAGAGAGGAAATTCTTAGCTCAGGAGCCAATGCAGAAATTGGGGCTGTGCCCTGATCTTTCTTTTGTTACAATGGGGTCCTTGCTGTGTTTTATAAAAAGGAAAGGAAGCCAGGAATATGTTGGTAGAGTGAGGTGTGGTGAGGTGGAAGGGGGTGCCCCTGAGAGCCCCCATGCTGAGGCATCCCTTCCCCCTGAGGTACGAGCCACATGAGAGGCGGAGATATAGTATGAAATAGATTCTATTTGGGGAATGCGGAAGGCAGTTGAAGGAGTAGAGTTAGAGAAAGGCAGAGAGAGAGAGAGAGAGAGGGAGAGAGAGAGAGAGAGAGAGAGAGGGAGGAGGAAGAGGAGGATCAGGAGGAGTAAGAAGAGGAGGAGGAAGAAGAGGGAGAAGAGGAGGAGGACCAGGAGGAGTAAGAAGAGGAGGAGGAAGAGG
>NW_021604638.1:4437591-4438700 GCF_004785775.1 Grammomys surdaster | reverse complement strand
GAGGAGGACCAGGAGGAGTAAGAAGAGGAGGAGGAGGAAGAGGAAGAAGAGGAGGAGGACCAGGAGGAGTAAGAAGAGGAGGAAGAAGAGGAGGAGGAAGAGGAAGAAGAGGAGGACCAGGAAGAGTAAGAAGAGGAGGAGGAGGAAGAGGAAGAAGAGGAAGAAGAGGAGGAGGACAAGGAGGAGGAAGACAAAGAGGTAGAGGAGAAGGAGGAGGAAGAAGAGTAAGAGGAGAGTAGAAGCCTGCAATAAACACATGGAAAGAGAGAAGGAAGGGGAATGGGGAGAGAAGGGACAGAGAGGGAAAAGAGTAAGAGAGTAAGAGAAGGAAGAGGGGGCAAGCAGTCCCTTTTATACCGAGACATGCACATCTAGCTGTTACCAGGTAACTGTGGGGCTAAGCCTAGAAGGAACTCTAACAGTCCACAGAGCTGCAGCTCCAGGGACACCGAGCTGTAAAGCAATACTGTCATCCTCAGGAGACACAGAGGACAAAAGGAGATTAGCCTCCTTCATTTCTCTTATGTTTATCTCCCTGTGTGCTTGGTCTTAGATGTACTCACTAAATCCTGTTCCCCTTTGAGCCAGCTTCTTCCCCTTGAGTGGTAGCAAAACCCCATCACAACCCTCAGGGTCTGTACACACAATGAGAGGAACATCCCCATCAGCCAAATGTGTCCTATCCATCCCTCCTGTATTCAACTGATGAACTGGCAAATGGGACCAGTCACTCAGGGTGCTCTTCATCTTTGGGGGTAGACAAAAGATCAGGGTGAGCAGATGTCATTGAATCATCTAGGAGGTGACTTCTGAAAAGGTAGCACCTGACCTTTGGCCTGCAGCAACAGCCTGTGCTTCCCAGACTCAGCCAGCACTTATCAGTCCTGGGTGTGTCTCCTTGGGGAGCAGGGGGCATCCCCAGGTGGGGGTCACTGAGGTGTTGGGGCAGTTGTTTCTCCAGGTCATTGTGGTCACTGACTGTGGAGACTGTCCCAGCCTGTGACTACTTTAGACTGATAGTGTTACAAAGTTCCCTTCTCAGTGCTTGTTTGCTGTGGGGCAATGCCAGGTGTCAGTCAGGGCACTGAGTGCAAAGCCAGGGCAGGGTC
>NW_021604638.1:4425197-4437581 GCF_004785775.1 Grammomys surdaster | reverse complement strand
GGCACACCCATAGAACAGAATGGCACAGGGACACTAGGATTTAAGAGCAGAACTCTCTTTGTATTTTTAGACAGAGTCTCATGCAGCCTGTGTTGACCTCAAACTTTCTGCGTGACGTAGGATGACTTTTAACTTCTAATCCTCCTGCCCTTACGTCCTGGGTGCTGAGGTTGCAGGCATACCCCAGTCACAAACAGTTCATCTGGTACAGGGGAGACAACCCAGGCCTTTATGCATGCTAATCACACTATTAACTGAGCTATACCATAGATACCAAGAGCCAAAGTCTCATAGAATACTTATGGGGACAGCAAATGTTGTCCCTCTCTGTCATTCTCCACTGGTTCCTTTGGGACAGGGACTGTCTTTTTCTCTGCTCCCTCAGATTCGAGGTTTCCGGTGTGCCTGAGACATCACCAGGCTTGGTACTGAACTCTGGTCTCCATGGTGATTGCCTAAGGAGCTCTCTTAACCTGGGCCCCCCCCCCCTCTCCAGACCTTTGTTTTCTTTGTATTGTTTTGAGACAGTGTATCTCCGTGTACCTCCGACAGGCCTTTGGTGTGTAGAAATCCTGCTTCTGTGTCTTGGGTGCTGGAATTAAAGGCAAGCACCACACCTCCTGTGTTTTTCTTTACCACATCAGTACCTTTTGTACCATGTTGAGCATTCTGGGGACAGTTCTAAACTTTCACAAAATGTTTCGGTCTTACAGAATCCAGCTGGGAGGACTGAGACTTCATCGCTGAAGGCTGCCACACAGGCTGGAGACCACCGGGTGGCATGCTATCTTATCAGCTCCCATGTGGCTCTGTGCCTTTGAGAGCCTTTTGCCAGACAACTTACACATTTCAGAGGCCACAGGAGCATCTGGGAGCAGATCTCAGAGACCAGGTCCACAGCCACCCTCCTACCCACTGCTATCAATCACAAGAGACCAGGTCCCCAGCAGCATCCCCGCTGTCAATCACCTGCCACTCAACTGCTCCCTGCAGCACTCATCAATGAATCAACAGCTGGTTCTAGCTCAGAGGAAGTGAAATGTGTACAGAAATCACTGACCTACTGAGAGAGGTCAGGGAGGCCACGGAGGCCTGTGACTTCCCAGTTAAAGTGTGACTTCAGCAGAGGAGGACACAGGGCACTGAGTTCATAGTGTCAACAGGAGCAAATCCCACGTGGTGACTCAGCAAGTGTATGTCATCCCAGGCCGGTCCCTTTGGGGAGAGGATTGCCCGCTCTTTGGGCTCAGCATGTTGTAAAGTGCTCACACACAGGACTTAGCAGGCAAAGACTCCCTGAAGATGGACAGTTTAGGGGTCCTTTGCATCATGACCACAGCGAGGAAGCCAGGAGGGAGACAGAGCAATTATTCTCCCTGACGGAGCTGTGGTGGTTAGCTCAGTCTGTGTCACTATATTATTTAACATTTTACTGCTGTGATGACGCCTACTGAAGGATTTATGCTCTTGGCAGATTTGCTTGTGTGTCTTAAGAAAGGGTTTCCCTATGTAACTCAGGCTGCCTGGAGCTCTTTCTCCCTCTACCTTAGCCTCCCAAGTGCTGAGATTTTAGACATGCACCACCAACCCAATTCTTGACAGCTTTAAGATAGCACCATCATCCCCTATAGGCGCAGTGCACGGAGGGAACAGGTGATCAGGAGTCCATGTGCCTTCTCCCTGGCATGCCCATTCAGATGCAGAAGCCTGGCCCCATGCCTCAGAAATGTATCTCATGTGCGTTTATGCAGGAGCCCAGAAGTTACATCTTAAGACAAATAGGTGTGTGTGTGTGTGTGTGTGTGTGTGTGTGAGACTATGCTCACCCAATGCTCCAAACTCACAAAGATCCGCCTGCACCTGCTTCCCATGGGCTGGGCTGGAAGGGGTGCACCACCATGTCCGGCATGTCCTTATTTTAAAACATCACTACAACTTTGTAGAGACATCAGTGAGGTGGGAAAGCAGCAGGGAGGTCAATATCGGGAGGTTGCAGACATTTGTGACTGTTAGGGTCACCAGTGCCTCCCAGGTTCCAGAGAATGTCTCTCCGTGTTTGTGGAGTGAATAGTTGGATGCAAGACTAGCAATACATCCCTTCAGATATTTTTATGGTCAGGTGCAGACACACCATTCATGGATGGCGGGTTTGCCCCAGGCTAATTTGGCTAAGGCAGGACTGTATTCCTCTGAACTAACTTCTCTATTTCCTGATTGGGATAACCTGAAGTGGACGTGTGTACAATTTAGAAATTGGAAGTGGAAGATCCCCAGAGACCAACAGTGGCAAGACTTTCATGGCTCACCCGGACTATGGCCAGATCTGTGGGCTTCTCTAGTTGGTATGGGGTGGCAACTCTGCTATAGCTCCTGCAGCTCATGTGCACCACTGCCTTTTGGTGTTCAAATCCCAGTCTGTGCAGATAGCTGTTTAACTTCGTGGAAGTGGGGCCATCTCTTGGGTCCCACACAGCATTGAGAGATGGCGAGGAGGAGACAGGCAGCTTCTGTGCACCACATGGAGGTTTGGGGTTGTTCCCCATCTCTCCTGCTTCGTGGTCATCCTGCTGACTTCAGGAATCAGCTGTGGTAAGAACGTGTGTCTCATTTTAGAATGTTGGCACACACCACCAACCATGATGCTCTTCCCCTGGCTCTGCTTCCGAAACACACCTGCAGCATAAAATTCAAATGTATGTATTCATTAATCCTGTAATTTCTTGTGCTTTTCTACTCTACATGTTTTAGAAAAACATTAAAATAGTAAGGAAAGCTAACGCTCAACATCTCTACTGTCTTGCTACCCATGATTCCCAGTGGTCATCTGGAAGAATGTTCTAGCTGGTGGGTGTGTGTCTCTCCCTCCCTCTGGGTCTCAAAGTTGTTTGTTTGTGCTGCTTGCTTGGCCAAGAAGGATGCAAGACAGTGTCTCAGGTCTGATTTTGCAATACGTGAACCCAGTGACTCCTTGATGAACCAAGAAGGTTCTACGGTTCAGCAGGCAATCGCTGGCAGGCCCGCCCCCTGCAGCGCTCTGCTTGGGAGTTGCTGCCTTTAGCCATCTTCCTGAGACCAAAGTTCAGTCCTCGTTTGAGGTCAGGTATAAAAGATCTTAATTATCTTGGGTGAGTGAAGAAAAAAAATGAATGGAGTTTCAGAGTCAAGCGGAAACGTGGGGATCAGATTTCACTATTTTCTAATACTAGAAACCAAGGACAGATGAGCCATGGGGCACCTGGGGGCTTGCAGGGCTCAGATCTGCTCCATGGGAGCTAAAGTTCTGTCCTATCCACTCTTGCATCTAGTCCTTGCAGACACAAGGCAAGTGTTCTTCTCTGATCCCCACAGCCATAAAGAATCAATTGGCAGTGGAAGCTGGAAGTAGTGTTTTGAACACACTAGGCAGCCCTCCACCATGGAAGGGCATGCCAGCCCTGCTTTTCCTTCTGCTCTGAGACTGGGTCTCACTAAGTTGCTCGATCTGACCTTGAACTTAGTTTTAGTTCAGGCAATTCTTGACTTTGCAATCTGCCTCCCAAACTGGCTTGAGTCTCCCCAGTTTTTGGGATTACCTGTTTCGAGGTGAGACGGTTCAGACCAGCAAATTCTAGCACTCCACAGAAATGCTTAAGCCCGCAAATGCTCACTCAGCACTCTGAGTGCCTTACCTTCTCTAGTTGTTACAACGACAAGCCCTCAGAGAAAACCACTCAGACACGGTTTATAGACAATTGAAAGTCTTTATTCCAGCCAGCTGGAACTTCACTCAAGTATTTGGGACCCAGGTGTAGCATTGAGTGTTTACAGTAAGCAAAACCACAGCCTGGTTTCTTGTTCGACAGCAGCAAGGGGAGGTTTTAAGGAGTTAAGATCCTGAGGCATCTTGACCTTGGGTTCCTAAAACAGAGCTGAGAAATTTTCCGTGGGAATCTCTATCAAGACCAAAATCTAGTTAAACCTAAAATGGCCTTTTCAAGAATACAAGATGGAGGAACCCCTACGCTGTCTCACTCTGTTACAGAATAATGTTTTTTCAAACTGGGGAGCCCGGGGACCCGGGTGGGTCGGGGGGGGGCAGGAGGGCTTCCTTCTAGAGTTTCGGGGTCTACAAAATGCAGTAATTGTTCTCAACTTCATTTTTTTTTTTGTTTTCGATTCTCTTCATTTCTGAGATAAATAAAATGTTGAGCATAGGTAAACACACACACACACACACACACACACAGACAGACACACACACAGAGGCAAAACCCAACTTGCTCATGGCCTGTGGCATTTGCTGGCATCTCCAGTGTGTAGAGGGTTTGGTAAGGGAGTTGGAGGAGATGGACCAGGGGAGGACTCAGGGAATATGAAACTGATGCGGCCCTGCCAAAAGCAGCTTTCATTGCCCAGCAGTGAGCAGGAAGTGGGCTCACACCTCCACAGACAGGTAGGGCTTCCAAGACAGAAAAGGCAAACCTCAACAGAGAAGGTGAGATTCCTGAGGCCTTAGAACTTCTTGGAGAATTCGGAAGTGCAGGCCACATCATGTAAAACAAGCAAAGGGTTTCTGAGGCTCACACCTCACTGTGTCAGGAACTCCTGCTGGGGAATCTTCTAGTGCCTTGCTCAGTTCCAAAACAGGGAATGCATTTCCCTCTCCTCCCTCCCTTCTCTTCCCTTCTCTTTCCTCCTTCCTCCCCCTCCCTCCTCTTTCCTCCCCTCCTCTCCCCTCTCCTCCCTGTCACGTGTTTACTGAGCCAGCCACTGGCAAGCACTCTGTCTTCGCTCTGTTTTAAGCCTTGAATAAAGAGAATTTTCCACTCTGTCCCCTCCCTGCCATTCACCAGCTTGTGCTCACCCAGGCATTCAGGGGCTGGGAAGAGCCAGAGAACATTTGAAACGCTCATGCCAGCGCTAATTTTTTTTTTTTTTTTTTACTATTAAAGAATTTTTCTTTTTATAGTAAACTAGGCAGAGGATGTTCAGAGTCCAGGTTCAGAAAGTGCAGGGGCTTTCTGCTCAGCAGAACCCAAAAATAGATTAGAAAAAACAGACAGCTTGGCAAATCTTTAATCTCCCAGCTCTGTCCTTCTCTGGATTGTGGAGGCCTCTGCAGTGCCTTCTCCCCCTGTACTATTTACTTCTTTATGTCTTGAAAATATATATATGTGTGTGTGTGTGTGTGTGTATGTATATATACATGTATATATGCATATACACACGCATATATATATATATATATATATATATATATATATATATATACATTATGCATATATAAAACAGACCATAATGCCCAGCCTGACTCTAAGTCTTTCCCCTGGAGCTGCGGACTTGGGAACTTCAGTTACAAGTGCACACAATTCATATAACATAAGATGGCTTCCCTAGGTGATAATCCCCCACTTTGCCCCGTTTAGCAAACAATGCTTGTTGGTTCTGCTAATTAAGTCACACTTGTGAAGCACATATATTTTGTTTGTATTGAACCAGGTATTATATTTTGAAGGAACATTTTAAAAAATCATAATTAGAATTGTTTAGAATGTGAAAATTTGTTGTAATTAATTAATTATAATGAGTTAATAATAAAATAAAAATTAATGGGCTGAGGGGGGGTCTAGGTCTGTTGTCAGGATGCTTGCCTGGCACGTACAGGGCCCAGTTTTCATCCCCTGCATGGCAGAAACCAGGTGTGACGGTGCACACCTGTCAAAAACCAGGTGTGACAGTGCATGTCTGTCACACCAGCACTGTGCAGGCAGGGATAGGAGTATCACATCCTCTCACACATAAAATTCAAGTCCATAATTGAGTGCTACCGATGCTACTTTGTTGTTAAATGTTTTGTGTTATCTGTTACTGTGTACGTGTCAGAGAGAAAACATGACTTACAGGTGCCATGGTGCCTATGTACAGATCCTGTCAGTTCTCTGCTTCCACCTTGCTAACGTAGGGCCTCGCCTTGTTTCTGCCCGGCTACACACCAGGCCAGCCCCTCCGTCACTTCCAGCTTAGTTGCCTGGCTCTGCCTCCATCTCATCCTAGGAATGCTGGGATTGCAAATCTGCACCAGGGCATCTAGCCTTTTTATGTGGAGTCCCAGCCACTGAACTTGGGACTTCAAGCTTGTGTGCCTAGTGCTATTACTAGCTGAGCCGTAACACTGGTCTTCTAATGTCTTTGTGTATTTTCAAAGATTTGTTGTGTTATTATTATTACTATTATTATTATTATTAGTGTGTGTGTGTGTGTGTGTGTGTGTGTGTGTGTGTGCGTGCTTAGGTATACTTGAGTGTGGATGCTTGGGGAGATCAGAAGTGTCACATCCCCTGAGCTGCAGTTGTCGGCAGTTGTGAGCTGTATTTTGAATTTGGGTCCTTTGGAAGAGCATTCGCACTCTTTGCCACTGAGCCATCTCTCCAGCACTCTGTGTATACATTCCGTTTCTAGCTGTTCACTGAGGCAGCGGGTTCATCCTCTTCCCATCAATGCTCACAACCCAAGACAGGTGACACAAAGTTCTTCACTGGAGTCTACTTTTTGCATTGCATTGTGGTAGTCAGTGAACCTTGAACTCTCTTTCTCTCATTAGCTGTTACCGAGCCTGCAAAGATCCATGTCACCGGTTGGGTGCGTCCTGACAAAGGATCTGGCGTGGCTTGGCATGCAGTATATATGTATGAGATCTTCAGGCTCAGTGGAAAACACATTCCCCCTCAGAATTGTGCTAAAGTACATTTTGCCACCCAGACAGTTACCCTCGGATGTGTGCTTAAGCTAAGGCCGTGTGAAGGATGGAACAGCTTACCCAGTATCCCCCTGTTGTGAGGAACTGGACCGCCCATCTCAGCATCGTCCTTAGGGGGAATCTCATTTTTCTTTACCATTTCTCATTCCAACTGGGTACCACTAAATGCAGATGCATTAGTCATTTTTTTTTCTGTTTCCTTTCTGCCAGGGACTGTGGTACTATGGGTTAGCACAGGAATGCTTGAATTGGAGGGTTCAGGTTGGATTTCCTAATGTTGCATTTATTGGTGGTTTAATATGTGTTTGGTGAGATTTGCATGGGGTGGTGGTATCCACTGAGGAGGATGGATGATTGACACAGTCTGACAGACTATGAGCCTGGGAATCTCGACCCAAGGACCCTCTCTTGAAGACATGAGCACACACGTCTGACTCTTAACAGCTATCTGTTCCTCTGTCTACTTCTCATCCTGGCCTCTCTCTTCTTGGTATCAATCACAGGCCTTCTGCTGAGCCATCAAGGGAGATGGTTTCTCTCCATTATTGTTGTGATGGCCAAAAGGCAAATTCTAAGAGCATTTATGGCTGGTCACAGTGACGTTTCCCAATGGGGACAGCACAGAGGCAGCCTCCTTCCTCCTGAGATTTCCTGTGTGCTCCAGATCATCCTAGGTAAGGAACTTTCGAGTCATTCGTATCCAGATACATCAAAGATCCCAGACACTTCTGTTCTTCTTTATCTAGTGCCAAACCCAGCCAGAGGAACCAGCATGGCTGTCTCCCTCTGACTCATTAGAGTGGCGGAGAGGTTGGTAGGTGAACGGGTTCACTGGGCCTGGTTTGCTCCACACAGGCAACATTCCTTCCTGTGAAGGCGAAATCATGTCGTCTCTTGCCAAAGATGATCAAGTAACGAGATGATGTTGATTTTTGTCTCCATCTCTGGGCGCCAGAGTAAACCTAAGATGTCTTTGAAAAGGCTGATGAGGCTTAATCCTTAAGAAGAATGTGACTGTCATTCAACAGTATAGGCACGCCGTAAATACCTGGGCATGGAGTCAAGGGAATGCACCATTCAAACAGGCCACAACTAATTAAATTAAATTAACCCTGACAATTAATTAAAATGTATTAATTAAGAGAAATGTGGAAAAGATAGATAGGCAAGATAAAAGCACAGCTTTTGGTTTCTCTTTAGAATAGTAGTTCAACATATGCATATTTAAACCCAGACTCTGTTCTGTTTCTCTTGGATTTCTTTTCCTTCTTCCTTCCTTCCTTCCTTCCTTCCTTCCTTCCTTCCTTTCTTCCTTCTTTCCTTTCTTTCTCCCTCTCTCTCTCTCCCTCCCTCCCTCCTTTCCTCCCTCCTTTCCTTAATTGTATCTTTAGTTAAGAGTGTGTGTCTGTGTGGGTATGTGCACATGACTGCAGTACCTGTAGATTCCAGAAGAGGGTGCCAGATCCCTTGGAGCTGGAGTTAGAGGTAGTTGCCTGTGAGCAGCCTACTTAGTTAGGTAGGAGAAACAAAACCGTTCTGTAAGTGCAGCTAGTGCTCTCTATCACAGAGCCGTCTCCCATCTCTTGTTTAGTTGTTTTTGATGGAATATATGGGGCATTGAGGTTAAGTGCAAATCATTTCCACTCTTTTCTTCCTTTGTAAGTCATTCATAAATTTGGATCAAGGAAAGGGAGTATGTGTAGGCACATTTTTAAGAATTGCTAGTAAGAGGGGTCAAGCCAAGCCTCAAATAGTTGTACCCTGCAAATATTTGTATGACTTGAATATACATTCAAATATTTGCATCCTGCAAATACTTAGTTTGAAGAACAGTCCGCTGGGCTTTGGTCTGTAGAGCAGGCTAGTCTTGCAATTGCCACCATTCTACCCAAGCTTTAGGACTCCTGGAGTTAGGGGGGTGTCCCATGATGCCTGACCACACTCGCTTCTTCTAAATGTGCTAAGTGTGTTTTAGTAATGTTTTAAATCACATGGGTTTTGGAAAGTCTACTGCACCTGAAGAAGAGAGAGGGAAGAGCTGGAATTCCGGTCGACACATCTGCCTTCTCTGCCTCATCCAACACTGGTGGGTATATTTTAACGTCTGTGGCCAATGCTGTGTCTGAAAAAAAAAGACTCGGGAAAGAGGGAATGAAAACTGCCTTCAAGATGGCTCCTCCTTGACAGCCCGTTGCAGTTCACAGACGTCCTGTTCTGTACGATGCTGATGCCGGTGAGCTGATCTGAGCAGCCATGCACACTGAACATCATTGGTTCTTAATTGTCTCAAGCTCCACAGGGAAGGATGAACTCTCTCCGCCTTCAGCAACAGTTTTCAAAGCAAGAACTTAAAATTTCCACCACAAAGAGCCCAGATTGTTTCCCCTTCAAAGCCTTGGTTGCCTCTAGGAGCATGCATTTAACCAACAGTCCTATGCTCTACAGAGTTCTGAACACAAAGAGCATGATTCAGGCACAGAGGGACACTTTCACACACTGTCAAGCCAGAGTTGCCCGCCCACAGATGTTGAGGAGCACATAGCAGGGTGTGTGTGTGTGTGTGTGTGTGAAAAACCCACACTACTCCTTGGTTTGGTTTTTAATGACTAAAACACCCACCTGTGGTGTGTGGGTAGCTTGTACCCCCATCATCAGTGTGAGTGAGGCTGCTGGGGGAGATTAGTTGGCAGTCATGTGATCGTTATTAGATTCTGAGCACCCCCTTAGGATGGGCGTGGAACAGTGTGTGATAGCAAAGCAGTGTAAGATCACTCATGTTTGAGTGGAGTTTTCTTTGAAGTCGAGCCAGGAAAGGCTTCCCAGGTAACTAGTCGCTGCTGCTGAGTGCAGAAGCAGCCGTGATCGGCGCCATAGTGGGGTGTTAAAATGGGCTGGGGTATACGGTGCCAGGATAGTGTATGAAGTCCCTTTCACCTGTATGTCTTTGTATCCTTACTTGTTAGTAGGGCTACTTGAGCTATTCCCATTCAGGGCTAGGATCATACTTCAAGGTATCTGGCTTCCCTCCCGGTGCTGAGTCATGAATGGTTGTTTGAAATCCTGTGGGGGTGAAAGGTGTCTTTGTTCCTCTCAGTAGCTGCTCTCCCAGGGTGATCAGTTACACTCCAACTGGCGCTTCCTGTCAGTACTCTGTCTTGCTTCTGTAAGTTCAGCTTGGGGCTGTTTCCCTTTCTCCCCCACTTGCTCATCCGTGGAGCAGTGATTTCATTCATGGTGACCTCTGTGTGGGGACAGCACCGTGCGTGGTGCTGGGATTAGTAACAAGAAGCAGGATAGGCTCTCCTGGAAGATTCATGATGGCAAAACCCTTAGAAAGAGATTAGGTTGGTTTCTTACTGAGAAGCTACCGTGTGTGCCAGTGAAGGGAGGAGGTGCCCTCAGGAGTGTCAGGAGCTGCTGGTGGGGTCCACAGCCTTGATGATCTTTCTGTCAGTAAATCCTGTTGGCTTGCTTCCCAAATTCACCTCAGGTCTCCCATCTATCAAACACCACTGTCTCCATCTTTCCATCAGCGCCAATGAAAAGCTCCCTCGCTCGGGTCACCTCTGTGTGGGCTTAGGACCAATCCCCGTTTCGTCTGCTAGTGTCTTTCTGCGTCTCTCTTCCTGTCTGCTGTAACCCATTCTGCACACACCTAGAATGTGGGGGCGTCGAAACCTTCTGGTAGCTTCTCATAAAATGCAAAGACTCAGTAAGGTGGCCTCCCTAGCTCCCAAGACCACATGCTTCTTAAATTCACCTCAGGTCTCCCATCAGCATCTGTGAAAGCCCCTCCCATTTGGTCTATATCCTTCTTCTCTGTAGCCGTAGAGGGTTCTCTTCATCCTGCGGAGTGTGCATTCTGTCCCCTAGGTACCACAGGGTTGTTCCTTCTTTTCAGTCAGTCAGAGACTTAACCTTCGTCAGAGATTTCCCCTCTACCCATTCCACCTAAAACAGCAATCCCTGCCTCCACGGCTCTCCATTCTCACATGTTTTCTTTGCATCCTGACTGCGTACTGTGTACCCCTGGGGTCTCCTCATCAGGCTGCTGGAATAGAAGCTTCATGAAGAATCTGTCAACCTTGGGTTAGGGCACAGCCCATAGGGAAGGGCTCAGTCAACTCTTCTTCTACCGCTTCAAGGCAAGGACTGACTGGATCAGGAAATCACAGCTGCTCTTCTCAACCCCTGACAATTGCAACTCAGACCTACCTGCTACAATTGTTTCAGTTGTCTATCTTAGACATTCAGTGGTACACGCAGGGCAGATGTAAAGCCACAGGGTTGCTATGAGCTTATATTTGGGGGTCGTAAGGTATGTTGGATCCCCAGGTGTATCATTTACTATTTCTGTAAAACCCCCATGGTGCATTCTTCTCTCCTGTAAGCTTCTATTTCCTTATCTGTAAAAGATGGAAATCCTATGGCACAGCCCATGATAAAGAGATTGAAGAGAGAGGATACAGGGACTAAGGACATGGCTTAGTACGATCCTTAAGCTGGAAGCATGAAGAATCTGATTTGAATCCTCAGTACTCAAGCGGGGCGTGACCACTTGCACCTATGAGCCTGGCATTGCAAGGTGGGTGGCTCCGGAGAACTCACTGGCCAGCCAGCCTTACACACAGTGAGCTCCAGGTTCAGTGAGGGCCCCCTTCCTAAGGCCTAGAATCTAGTGTGGTCTCTGATAAAGTACATGTGACCTCTCCCTTAAGGATGGGGAATGGTGTAGGGAGGAAGAGTCTGGGACTTTCATTCTGGGGAATTTGGGTGAGGTCTGTCTCTACAGCACAAGGTGGGTGAGATCCACCTCTACAGATAGCAAAAAGCTCACCAGGTCATTAGCAACCTTCACTCTCAGCTTTCCAGGTGAAGTGCAAGTATTGATTTTTATCTCTTCCAGAGGTGAGGAGACACCCTGCATGATCAATGGTCCTGATTCTCTCAGTGCCCCTCTGTGAGCACGAGGATCTCTGTGTCCCCAGCCCATGTTGCCTTGAGGGGAGAGTGAATTCCCAGGTTCTTGAGGCCTGGTAGTGTTTATTCAGGATGCCAGGTGCAAGGCTGTCACAAACATTCTTCTGTTTGGTCAAATTTGGCAGGCTCAGCATTCACCCTCACAGGAACAGGGGCATTTGAGTCTAGTCCCTGGGCAAAAATGCAATCAGCGTTCAAAGTCAAGAGATGAGGATATCAGGATTTGCGTAGGAAGACAGTGAGACGTGGGGTTTCAAGTTCTTCTCCTGAATCTTCTAGAAAATAAGATGGATGGCTGCTGGTTTCTTGCGTATTTGCTTGAGGCTCAATGGCCTGGGATTTGGACCTTAGTCCAAGCTGGCTTTGAATGCACGAAGCCTCCATCTCAGACTTGTGAATTCTAGGATTTTAGGAGCCACACAGACAGGTGAACCTGGTGAATCTTCATCACTCACTAAAAAGCAGTCTATGGTACACATACAGCTTGGAGCCTCAGTTATGGTGCAGCAGCTTAGAAGATGACCTGAGTCCCAGTTTTCATGGCACCAGGAGCCAGACCAAGCATGCAGATGGAATATTTAGCTTGGCACTTCAACTAACTAATTTTCTTTCTTTCTTTCTTTCTTTCTTTCTTTCTTTCTTTCTTTCTTTCTTTCTTTCATTCTTTC
>NW_021604638.1:4423734-4425097 GCF_004785775.1 Grammomys surdaster | reverse complement strand
TCTCTGTCTCTCTCTCTCTCTCTCTCTCTCTCTCTCTCTCTCTCTCTCTCTCTCTCTCTCTCTCTCTGTAGCCCTGAATGCCCTGGAACTCACTCTGTAGACCAGGCCAGCCTTGAACTCAGAGATCCACCTGCCTCTGCCTCCCAAGTGCTGGGATTAAAGGCGTTCACCACCCCTGCCCGGCTGGCACTTCAACTTTCTACAGATTGTCAGAACTTGTTGGAAATTTGAGGTGTGTCTATCTGACCACAAAAATGCATCATGGTCACAGTGGGCAGGGGGATTGCAGTCATGGTGGATGAGGGAGGGAAATCTGCTATTTTTTTTTACAAGAGCATTTATATCCCACTAAACAAATGTCCCTTATTTAATAAGTTATACAATGGGGGCTGAAGAGATAACTCAATGGTTAAGAGCACTGGCTGCTCTTCCAGAGGTCCTGAGTTCAATTTCCAGCAACCACATGTGGCTCACAACCATCTGTGATGGGATCTGATGCCCTTTTTTGGTGTGTCTGAAGACAGCTACAGTGTATGCATGTACATAAAATAAACAAATAAATCATTTTAAAAAAGGAATAAAATGTATTAACGTACTGAAATAAATATGTCTGTAAAAGCTACTGTCTGAATTGAGTCACCCACAACGCTTGGCTCACAAATCGTTTTTCTCCATTGATTCTGTGTGCTGATGTAAGACCTACAGAAATGGCTTGTATTGGAAGACGCTATTTACTAATCAATAGATCTCCAGAGGAATTTGAGCGTTGGCAGGAAAGTCTGTGCATTCCCCAAGTTTTGCCTAGGACACTTGGTAAGATTCCTTCTGGATGGGGTAAAGGCAAGCTATACTTGGGTCAGTATAAACTTAATTACCTCAGTGGGTCTCAATTTGGTTAGCCTAAATCGGCCAGAAAGCCAATTCTTTATTCTCCTGCCAAGCCAAGCCATACCAAAAAATTTAACCCCCAACAACTGGTAACTCATTTCCACATATCTTAGAGTTTTCAGCTTCCACTGGGAACATTTTTAAAGTCTCGCACACTGGTCTCGGGGGAGATAATAAATGTGTTTGAACACATATTCCTTTGGGTGCTCTCACTTTTGTGGATAGAGTTTGTGTCTGGTTCCTGAAATTCTCTAGCGTGCTTCAAAGGTATTTAAAGACAAGAAAATGTTAGTCACAGAGCTCTGGCTCATACCTCCCAGCCAGAGTGATGTCACCTCCCAGAAGACATGTGACAATCACTAGTGATGTAACTGAGAGAGGGTGTCCTTGGCTTCTAGCCAAGTGGCTGATATATGTATATGTATATGTATATGTATATGTATATGTATATGTATATGTATATGTATATGTATAT
>NW_021604638.1:4399782-4423724 GCF_004785775.1 Grammomys surdaster | reverse complement strand
TATATGTATATGTATATGTATATGTATATGTATATGTATATGTATATATGTATATCATATGAGAGGCTGGGTCTATGGCTCATTGTGTAAAGTCCTGGCTAAACCTGAGTTTGATACCTATTACACACCTATAAAAAGTCTTGGCGCGACCAGGCGGTGGTGGTGCACGCCTTTAATCCCAGCACTTGGGAGGCAGAGGCAGGTGGATTTCTGAGTTTGAGGCCAGCTTGGTCTACAGAGTGAGTTCCGGGACAGCCAGGGCTACACAGAGAAACCCTGTCTTGAAAAAAACCAAGGGGGGAAAAAGTCTTGGCGCAGTGGCTTTCATTTGTAATCTCAGAGCTAATACAGGAGGAAGCAGAATCAGAGAGTTCCATGCTCACTGAGAGACCCTGTTTCCAAAAGGAAAGTGGAGATGGACTTAGGCAGACACCTGGTGCTGGTCTCTGTCCACCATATATAACCACATACATGTGCACACACATGGACCCAAACACAGAATCTTATGAAACTAACTCATGAAATAATAGTGTTTAAGATCTTGGGCTTTACAGTTAAAATTCTAGAACAATGTCTAGTATCCTTTGTGACAGACAGATGACTTCAGGTAAGGTAAGTTTCTTATTTGCTTTAGTCCTGGTGTTGGTAGCAGGACTGACCTGTTGGTACTGGATATTTAAAGTTCAGTGATGCATGCTGAGTGTTTTGGGGAATGGAATGGTAATGGCTGGTCAGTGTTGCTACTACTGCTAACTTCTTCACGGAGAACTACAACTGGGCAGCCTTCAGGAGTTCTCAGCAGGTATTACAACTCTTGTGTGGCATCCCCCTGCCTGTGGGATCAACTCCACACTGTGAAGCTGACAAGAGAGACTTCCATGTGACATTCTTCATTGAAAGTGCAGCTTTTATTTTTAAGATTTATTTTATTTTAGTTTTTATTTTGTGTATCCATCTAAGGGTGTGTGTTGGGGGGTGTAAGTGCCTGTGAGTGCCTGTGCCTGCTTGCGGCCAGAAGAGGGCGCCAGAGCTACTGGAGCTGGAGTTACAGACAATTGTAAGTTGCTAGACTTAGGTGCTGGGAATCCAATTCGGGTCCTTTGGAAGAAGAAGTAAGCACTCACAACCACTGGGCCACATCTCCAACCCCCCCAGAAAATGTGCTTTATGTCTTGCTATTTTTTTTATTCCCAGTAGAGGTTCTTAACTTCTTGAAGGAAAAATATTTCAACCAAGAAATACAGACGGATTAAGTACAAGTTTATTAAACAAATCCAAACCAAGCAAAGGAAAGCATACACTGCCAAGAGAGAGGGGTTGGAGTGGGCCAGCTAAACATGAGGAAGTAGGACCTCAGAGGAAGTAGGACCTCAGTGGATTTCTCACTGTGGATTTTAAAGTGTTCATAAATATTTATGAGGCGGGTGACATATTTATGGCGATAAGGTGACCAAGATGTGGGTTTCCTTTTACGTCATGTCATTTCTTCTCTTGATCCTGTTGGACAGCCTATAGGAACAGGTCAAGACCACTGTGTAATTGCTATTGTTAAGAACTCAGGTGCTGGAGAGATGGCTCAGTGGTTAAGAGCACTGACTGCTCTTCTAGAGGTCTTGAGTTCAATTCCCAGCAACCCCATGGTGGCTCACAACCATCTGTAGTGAGATCTGATGTGTCTGAAGACAGCTTTAGTGTACCCATGCACGTAAATAAATAAACCTGAAGAGGAAGAGGAAGAGGAAGAGGAAGAGGAAGAGGAAGAAGAAGAAGAAGAAGAAGAAGATGAAGAAGAGGAGAAGAAGAAAAACAACAACAACAACAACTTGGGTCTTTTGAGCATGTAGGTGTGTGGGAACTGGGAAAGTGCTTTGGCATTTCTGATATGGTGGGGAAACGTCATCAAGTGACTGTTACCTGGACAGAGCTCCTGCTTTCCTTGGTTCCCGCCCACCTAACTCCCTGTCCAATCAGGAAGCACAGCTCCTGAGTCAGGCCGTCATCATTCCCCCTGGTTGCTTTCTATGAACCTCTTCTCTTCGCTCTCGGGTTGGGAAGGTCGCTGTGTCTCCCCACACAGCTCTTGGGAAGACCTGTGGTCTGAGGCGCTAAAGCTCTCTGCAAACCGCTTTTCTTCTACACGAGCAAGCACCTTCTCCAGTCTTGGATGGGTTTTCAGGTGGTTGTTGTGTCAGCCAATGTCTGGGAGGGAAAGGTAGGTAAGATTATACTTAGAGTGCCCAGGGATTCACACTGAATTTCCTGTCTCTCCTCCTGTGGGCTATACAAGATACATATTCCTAAGCCCAAGTTTATGTTAATTTCTTATGCAACATTGAATAACTTTTATAACGCATACACATACATGCACACACACATATGTATGTATGTATGTATGTATGTATGTATGTATGTATGTATGTATGTATGTTTCACTCTTCCCATACTGCAGACTGGTCTTCCTTCCTCTATCCTAACGAGGCCAGGGACAATGAGGAAGGATTTTCTTGTTTTGTTCTGTGAAGAAAGAAAGGCTAAAGAACCAAGTGTCTTGCTCCATCCATAAAATTACAAACCACTTGGTTGGGAGAAGCTGAGCAGATCAGGTCAAGACAGCTCCGGAGATGGAACCCTTATCTGCCATTTTCCGGCCAATTAGCTTCTGAGGGCACCGGTGTTTAGTAATGAGTCCTTTGTGATAAAGTCGCTTGGGAATTATGAGAGACCCCGCAGTGCTTGGGGTGCTGCATAGCTGTTGGTTGGTGATGTTTGAATGATTATTGAGTAAACAAGCCTCTTTACTATGCGGTGGCAGTGACTTTGACTTTCAGCTTAATCTGTTTTTCTAGTTCCCATCTTTGCCATTTAAAAGTCCGGGACTCTTTTGAGCGAGCGTCTGTGACTTTGACCTTCTGGCGCTTTGCTGGGCTGGATTTAGCCATTACCTGTGGTGTGACTGGGCAGACTGTCATAGGAGCTGGGACAATGGTAAAGCAAGTGAGGCCCTGACTTGGGATACGAAACTGAACAGGGCACCAGGTCATGACCATAGTCAAGGGAAATATGCAACATTAAAAATCAATTGAGAAACGGCAACTGAATAGTTTTCTATTTATTCTGAGGAATCTAATACCTCTAGACTGTGTGTTTTGATAACATCTCAGTGCCATCACATCCCCTTCAACCTGTATTTTATGCCCTCTATCTTACAATCCCTGTATTTTATAATCCCTCTATTTTACAATCCGCGGAGTCCAATTCGTGTTGCCTTTATTAGCGCTGTCTGCTGGAGCATGCGCACACACGTGAAGGAAGATGGCGTCCCTTCCATCTGCCATTCCCTTCAGGCTGCCTACAGTTCCTCAGCCTGGTGAGGTTTCAGGAGCTTCTCCCCCGACCCCCGATGCTGAGGTGTTGTCAGCTATCCTGATCTTGGGCAGACAGACACATTTGTTGTGTGTTCACCGGTGCACAGGCCTCGTCATATTCAGGAAGGAATCCTTCACTTCCTCTCGCTATTTTAATCTTTCCTCCCTCTCTTCCACGGTGTTCTCTGAACCTCGGATGTGGTGTGCGCATGTGTGTGGGTGCGACGCACGTACGATATGTTAATTTTTGTCAACTTAACACAAAACCTAGACATACACAAGGATAGGAAATCTCAGTTGAGGAATTTCCTCCATCAGGGTAGCCTGTGGTCAAATTTCTGGATTGTTCAATGGCCTGGGCGGGCCGGGTCTGATGTGGGCAGCGCCTTCCCTGGGCAGGCGGGCCTGGGCTGTGGTTGGAGGTGAGCCTAGGAGCAAGTCAGTTACCAGTGCTCCTCTACAGTCTCTTCTGGAGGCTTCTTCCTTGGTTCCTGCATTGGCACCCTGATGATGATTGTAACCTTGACGCTGAAGTAAACCCCTTGGGTCCCCGAGTTGCCTCAGGACGTTGGCTAAGCAAACTTGGATAATAATATGTAGCACTGCTCGCTTTTAACTAAAGCTTTGTTAAGCTTTTATTATTCATAGCTGTAAATTCTGTAACTCTCGTCAAACATTTTAGAAGAGCTGTTTTAATTTTTTTTTTTTTAAATCTTACTTGCATGGGAAATTTTACGCGAGCAGCTGCATGTCAACGGTAGTCATCTTTGGAAGGGTCTAAGCATGAGTTTGGGCCCCAGGGCAATTTTCTGAAAACAGTTTGAAACAAACAGTTGTGCTGGGGTTGACATCACAGCTTCTAATGTGCTATGTTTAATCCTTGGTCTTCTCCTTCATTCATATAACTCATTAAAAATGTTGAAACTTTGTCTTTTATGTCACTCAGTTTGGGAAGGAAACAGTACAATCCCTGCCTTTATTTTCCAGACTACAGAAATCGGTGTGGGTGGGGGAAAGGATCAACTAAAGAAACATAAAGAAAAGAAAGATGCATGCCTGGAGAGACGGCTCAGTGGTCAGAGCACTGACCTCTTGCAAAGGGCCCTGGCGTTAGGTTTTCATTACCCATGTTACTGGCAGCTCACAGACACCTGTAATTACAGCCCCTGGGGCATCTGACATTTCTGGCTGCTGTATACTCCTGTGCACATACCCACACATGTACTGATAATTTAAATAAATCTTTAAGAAACAGAGGCATTCGTTATAGAAATGAAACACAAACTCCAAAGATTTGTCCCTTTAAAAACTAACAGATGTTATTTATTTATTTATTTATTTTTAGCGGTAGGGAAAGCACTAAAAGCAACACTAAGAATAAAATTCCTTACAGTCATAAGGTGTTTAAAAGCCATGAGATGTAGTGCATTGGCCTGGTGCTACTATCTACTCAGATGCTAAATTCTGTGCCCCAAGATCTGGTTGCTCCAAGATGAGCAGATCCTCAAGTGTACCAGATTTTGTTGTGTAAACCTTGCCCCTCACCCCAAATTATCCCTGATTGGTTAATAAAGATGTCTCCAGGCTGGCTCGTGGACACATGTGCTTATAGAGATCTCAGCGTTCACGGCTTAGTTGTTACCATACTGAAATTCTTCTTACCTTTTTTTAAAATTAAGAATCTCTCATGTTTATTTTGTCCTGGGCACTGCAGATTCTATAATAAGCCCTATCCTTACCTGTGCAGTTTTACAAGTACGATTCAAGCCATGTTTTAAGGCTCTTCGTTAAGAAAAGAAAAAAAAAGCTACTCAATTTGTTTTTGACAAGATCAGTGTTCTTTGCAGACTTCCAAGGTCTCTTGACAAAAGTCATCTAGAAATTTGTGGGTAAAATGAGATTTCATTAGAATCACCAGGGTAGGAATAATTACTGGAGTTACTCATTGCCTAAGGAATTTTATATTGACCTACACAATGGAACCATCCCCTCTTCCTGGGATGTTTTTGATTTTCTTTCCCTGGTCCCTACCAGGAGTATGCTGGACAAGCTTTCTGTAGTTCACTGTAGGTTGGTTGATGAGTTAACTATTTTAAGCTTTTTCCGGCACTTGGAGACTTTTAAAGTCTTAATATGAATTTTTTTCCAGGTCACTTGTTAGTGAACCTTGGAATGCTTTGGCAAGTTGACATGATGCTTGGCCAGAGGATTCAGCAGGATTTTTCCGGAAACTCTTAAGAAGACAAAGCAGACTGAATAACAGGGTTAAGAATCTCTAGCTGTGGTCTAGCCTGTGCTGGTCCTCTAGAACCTGGGCCCCTGTGTGCCCTTGTGTTTAGGAATCCAGTTGTCCATTTAAACTAACAACCTGCTTCTGTTTCTGAATGAGAACCTACATCACCATGACCTCAAAACTCAAGTGTCTCTCCTTTTATCCATTTCTGGGTTTCTTGCTTTAATTTTAATTTCCGTGAGAAATGAGAGGGTTTGTAGATGGGTTTTCTTTTTTGTTGTTGTTGCTGTTTTGTCTTTTTGTTTTGCTTTGTTTTGCTTCGTTTTTCTGAGACAGGGTCTCACTATGTGGCTCTGGCTGGCCTGGAGTTGGCTATGTTTGGAAGCTAAGGGAAGTACCACACATTAGCACTTGAAAGGGTAGGTAGGAATCCCAAGTTTGAAGCCAGCCTGCGCTTTATGAGCTACCCAGGGGGTACTTTCTAAAGGTAAGCAGATACTTTGTGGCTTTGCTGTCAAGAATATTTTTGTTCTGGGTGAGAAAGTAGAAAAGCAGGGTATCTTCCTCTTCTGGCACTGTTGACAAACATCGCCCACTACTTGGGGGGACCTCTATCCTGTCTTCCTGCCTCAATTTCAGAGGCTTCTCAGGGCTGTTTCAGGAAGCTGTCACTAACCAGTTGGTGTTGGTGTGTGTTTGTGACTTTTTTCACTGCTGAGACAAAAGAACTTGAGGAAAGAAAGGTTCATTCCAGGTCATGATTTGAGGGTATAGTCAGTCCATCATGGGGGTGGGGGTGGGGTGGTAGTGCGGGGAGGGGGCAGGGCATGGCAGCAGGAGAATGATGGGGCCAGCAACACTGTGTCCACAGTGGGGAAGCAGAGAGAGAGAGAGCAAAGTCAGTTCTCAGTTTGTCACCTCTTTATCCAGCCCAGGACTCCAGCCCATGAGATGGCGCCACACACACCTTTCCTACTCAATCAAACCTAACTGAAAACATACTGAAAGATACACCCAAGATGTATTTCCATGGTTAGTCTAAGTCCTGTCAAGATGACAGCGACCATCAACCGGCACATGCTCCAAGCGAGAAGATGTCTACATCCCCCAGTAGACCACACCCAGGGTGAAGAGATCTCAGCAAATAACTGAAGAACCATTAACGATAAGTGGACTGAAAAATATATTCTACTTATTAAAAGGAAAAGAAATGTAAGGTGAATAAACACAATGAAAATGGCAAAAGAAATTTTGAAAAAGAGGGAATGATACAGAAAACTAAACAAACCGTCCACTTTCTGAGTATGTAGAGACGGAGCTCTGTATTAATTTTTATATCTTGTCCTCTTAGCTCCCACATTCTAGGGCAACCCTGGCAAATCACCATTTTGTTTCATGCTTACTAAGAGCATCTTATGCTGTTTTTTTTCTGTGGGGGGAAAAGAGAGAACACGTCAGGGGAAAAAAAAAGACTACGTCAGGGAAAAGGTTCTGCTGGGCAAATCTAAGCCATTTTACAGCACTGGTACTCAGCTTGGCCGATATGTAGAAGGTCCGGTGCTGAGACATCGGGGTGACTGAGAGCATCAAGTGTCACTGATAACAGAGGTTTGGCAGTCAGCGGTGATGAGGGCTAGCACTAAGTAGTTCTGCCACTGAGGTCAAGGTCCCATTCAGGAGATTAGAGACAAGTCAACACATTAGCCTGAATCAGAATCGGAGTATTGGCTTCTAGCCAGTCAGCTTCTCCTGGACACTTGATGACAGCTCTTGACCCACTTAGGCACTTCCAGTGTCACAGAGTGTGGGAAAATCAAGAAGTACTGTGCAGCACAGGGCGCGAGCCCAAGGTTCCTGCTTACTGCAGTTCTTGGGGCAAGATGCTTAATTTCACCTTACAGCTTCTTGGAGAGACTGGGACACTTTAGCCAGATGTTTTCCTTTCTTTTCCCATTTCTTGTCTCACTCTGACAAGGCACAGCCTGTCATGGCTGTGACACGAGTGTAATCGTCTCGCCAGCAAGAACGCACGCGGACACACACCAGGATTCTTCCGCAGGAACACGTTTATTCCAAAAACAAAATGGTGGAAGACCCCAGGCCCGGAAATAGCTCTGTTTATATACCCTTGGAGCGGTGTATTCACCTCTGATTGGCTGCTTACTCGTTGCGCGCCAAAACGCTGTGGGATGGGCTTTAACTTTGGCGGGCTTTTACCATGGCACATGCACAATTTACTTGTTTACTAGGAAGAATCCCGGAAGCCAGCGCCATCTTGCAATGGTGGATTTTGCCAGCACCCGCCGCGGCTTCCTACACATGGCTCCACGGGCTTGAAGCATCTGATACAAGGTACAGCCTGTCGAGACTCCATGAGCTAAAAGCATCTGATACAATGTATCTAGAGGCAGAAGAGTGCATCCTGTTGCTTCTAGTTACCTTTTCTCCATTTTTACAGTTCAGGATCCCGCCTAGAAAATGATGCCACCCAAACTGGGTGGGTCTTCTCACCTCAATTACTACAATCAAGGTATTTCCCACAGGCCTACCTGGAGGCCCATCTCTCAGGAGATTCTGGATCTTGTCAAGTTGATAACACCAACCAACACACTGGCTATTATTAGTACATTTTAGTTTGTCGGTGAATACACCGAGAACTGAAACATCAAAGGAAAAAATCAGCAGGTGTCAGCAGTCAGGTATGGCAGGAGACCTAAGGAGGGAAGCCTGATCAAAGCCGAAAGCTCACACCCTGTTTGAGTCAGGAGATGGCTCTGGTGGTCATTCACTGTCTGTAGGCTTTTCTGTTTTTGTTTGTTTTGTTTGTTTGTTCTGTTTTGTTTTGAGGCAGGGTCTCTTGTAGCCAGGCTAGTCTTGAACTCTGTATGTAGTTGAGGATAACCTTGAACTCTGGATCCTCATGCTGTTACCTCTTGAATCCTGGGATTACAGGCACACACCCCACTTGTGATTTGCCTCTGGGCTTTAGAGTCATACAGACTGTATCTGTTTTCCTTGAGGAGTATGCACAGGTTCATCCTGTCTTCCACATGTTAATAAAGCAGTCAACTCAACAGACAAGGAGCAGATAGACAGACAGACTAACACTCATGGCCCTTGGAAGAGAAAGATAGGCTTCAGGGGTATCGACATGTTGTTTTTCATTTATTCTCTCAATAACACTACCAAGAACACTGTGGTGTCTATGAAAGGAAGAAAATTCAAACATGAACCTATCAAAATCACCTGCCCGTTTCCCACAGTGAAGAACCTGGGATCAGTGCAAAGCTACCCGGGTCTGCACTCACCCCCCCCCCGGCTCCTAACAGAACTGCTGGTCTGATCCTCACTGTGTTTGAGATTTGTTATAGTGACACAATTTCTGAGAAGCTACAAGAACAATACAAAGAATTCAGATATACCATTCACCCAGGTTTTCTGAGTGTCTCTTGATCTGTCTGTCTCTTCCTCCCCCCCCCCCCCGTTCCCTCCATACACCACCTCCTAAGTCATGCTCACAGTATCTAGACTGCCACACCCAGGACCCAGATCTTGGTTTCTGAAAGCCATTTTCCACTGACACAAACTTTGGACTTTTTAAATAAGGAGAGGCTTCCTGGGCTGGGATAGGTGTAGAAGAATGAATTGTGGTATCTTCTTGTTCCTGGAGATGGAAGGGCTCAAAAATGCAACACATTGAGTGCTTACTTGGATCTATCTACTCAAAGAAATTATGCTAGTTAAATCAGGATGATCTGAGCATAAAAAGGAAAAAATCAGTGACAGATTCCATCCCACTTAACACCAAACACCTCCAGCAGGTTCACAGCGATAGACACTCCTGACTGAATGCCAGCCTGCCAGCTGATAACACTGGAAGAATGGATGGACTCAGAAACATTGCACGTGGGCATCCATAATGGAACCACATACTGAATGTCAAGTTTAATATGTGGATTTGTACTTTTTAGCGTTTAGCATAAAATATAACATACAACATTGGGACTAGAAATCGTGACTGTTAACTGTCTTGATTTTCCAGGACAATTAAAGTTTTACTTGCTCCCATGCTTCTTAGATCTCAGCTATTTTAGAGAAACCTGACTGTGCTTGAGCTCCCATTAACCGTGGGGCCTGGGCACCTCGTTTGATGCCTGGCCCCTATAAAGGGGTGCCCTTCCTTTCCTCATAGTTGATCCATAGCATACAAGGTCTGACACCATTCTTCCTCCAAGTCAAGCCCTGAGAAAAATACATCCCAGGTTCTTCTAAGCCTCATGAGAAGACAGGGACACAGAGTATATTAGTCTTCATTTCATAGTGCAACCTCCCCTCATACAGCTAAGAAATGATTTCTCTATGGCACAAACCCAGAGAGGTCATCTCTTCTGGAAGCCAGGGTTACCTCACTACACCAGATTGGACTTTGAAGGCCTCGAAGGTAGAGGGTGTTTCTCTAGAGCAGAGGGACACTGGGGATTTGGGTTGGGAAAGTCAGCAAGCAGAGAAGAGTTTCTAAGGGTTGCAGTAGCCCTCATACTGTTAGACTCATGAGTCCACATCAACAGCGCCAGAAGAGGCTCGTGCTTCTTTGCTTTGAAAACAGAGCATGTGATTGGTCAGGGGTAGGGTCCACCCATGTTCCATTCCTACATCCTACAACCACACAGCAGGGCATCATGAGTTCTGCTGCGTTGTCTGTCATCAGCATATGTCTTAGGGGTTTTCTGCTGTGAACAGACACCATGACCAAGGCGACTCTTATAAAGGACAGCATTTAATTGGGGCTGGCTTACGGGTTCAGAGGTTCAGCCCATTATCATCAAGGCAGGAACATGGCAGCATCCAGGCAGGCATGGTGCAAGAGGAACTGAGAGTTCTACATCTTCATCTGAAGACTGTTAGCAGAAGACTGGCTTCCAGGCAGCTAGGATAAGGGTCTTAAGCTCACATCCACAGTGACACACCTACTCCAACAAGGTCACACCTACTCCAACAGGGCCACATCTTCTAAGAGTGCCACTCCCCGGGCCAAGCATATAGAAATCACCACAGCATCCCATTTGAGATATGCACCAGAAATGAGGCTGGAGTGGAATAGAGTCCATCTCTGTCTACCGCTGTGCCTGCACCTGGGTTGCTGGATCCAAATGAACTTCATTCTCTCAGGCCGCTCTGTGCTCCCAATAGGAACGGCTAATGGACACAGGTTAAAGCTGATTAAATGGGCATTGTCTCCTACCTTACTCTGTCACCTGCTTGGAAGTTCCTCTACCAATCACTCTCTTCTACCCAGAGGAAGAGTTCATAAACACTAGTTGTTACTATGCTTCTAGCCAGTGAGGTCAAGGTCAATGCTAGATGACCTTCTCATGACCAAGCAAGGGGTGGCAGGCATTGTCCTTGCCCCAGCTTGACCCTCTGCTGCTGCTTTCCTATCTGTGTGTTTTCTCTGGTCTCTGTGCTCTGCTCCTAGTGGCTGACACCTGTAGTCCTCCTTAAAGACAACCCTTGAGCTGGCCTTACCGATGCACCTGAATACAGTGAGAGCCAGGTTCATCTAGGAGGGAATTCCCAGGACACAGCCTAAATTTCAGGTCTCAATACTCCTTGGTCTGTCTCAGGACTCCCTAGGAACCACAGCTTTAAAGAGTCCTGTTTCCAGGGTCAGACACTGTGGACAGAATCTGGGTCACCTGGAGGAAGCTAGAACTGAACTCTGCATGGTGTGTGGGAGGGGACAGCAGAGAGTTACCGGGAGGGAGGGGACGCGTAGTAGGTGTGCATGATTTGGAGAAGGCAGTATTGAAGTAGAGGAAGAGAGCAGAGGCCCTGATGTGGGCTGAGCTACCCAGCTGGTGGATCTACACTTCATGGTTCAGGAAAGAGCAGTTTATAGGATTGGATCTTTATGTTAGAGGACTGAAGGCCAGCTACAAAGTACTGAGACGGGGCCAAGATGGAGATGTGAAAAGAGTTGGGCACGGTGGCCCATGGCTGTGATGCCAGCACTCGGGAGATGGAGGCGGGATTAAAAGTTCAAACATCAAGCCTGACTTCATAGCATGTTTGAAGCCAGCCTGCATTACCCAAGATCAGAGCAGAGCGAGAGCAAGAGAGACAGAAAGTCAGAGAGGGAGGGCGAGGGAGAGAGCGAGGGCAAGAGATGGGGTGAGATCGGGGAGAGGGAGGGAGGGAGAGAGAGTAGATTGAGAACGCAGAGAAGAATCAACGAGTTGGAGTTATTGCGCTGATCTAGGAGGAAAATGATAGGGGCTACAGCCAGCATGAGGGGATTGCTGGTTAACAGTGATCTGAATATAAATTATCCTCCGAGGGCTCGTGTGTTTGGTCCCCACTGGACGGCGCTGTTTTAGGAGGCTGTGGGATTTTCAGAAGGTGGGATTTAGGTGGAGGAAGGCTAAGGGGTTGGAGACTGGTTCCAGGTCCCTCTCTCTTTCTGGTTTACAGAGGTGTGAGCCAGCAACCTCACACTCTTCCTCCTACCCCCGCAGGTACAGTCACACCCCTGCCTCCAAGTTTTCCCATCGTGAAGGACTGTGTATCCTTCCACTGGGAGCCTGAATAAATCCATCTTCCTTATGGTGGTTCTTCTCAGGTGTTTGGTCAGAGTGATCATATAAACACTGATATTGTATGTGTTAGGGGGTGGGGAGAATATGGGCATGAGACTTGAAAAGCTGGTAAGAGCAAAATCTGAAGGTTTATTTTGTTATCAAGGGATCCTCTTTCAGCAAAGGGGCTGTCAAAATGGAAACTTTCCTGAGGGTGCTGCGGGCTTATAAAAACGGCCACACAACATTTTCTAGTAATAAAACAAAGTTCCAGGTGTTTTTTAAATGGTCATATGAAGCACAGAAAAGAGAAACAAAAAAGATCTCTCAGGTATTTACATTAAAAAAAATCATTCTTGCATTCAAAAATACAAGGACTGGTTATTGGGGCCAGCGGTTAAAGGAGCTTGATCCTGGGCACCTGGACATGAAAGCCGGGAACTGACTCTTGAGTTGTCTTCCTCCCCCAACCCCTACCCCACTACCCCAGGTGTGACGTGGTAGGTGTGCTTCCCCAAATAGGTGTAATACAAACTTTTAGAAAGCCAAATATATAAAAATGAGATCTGACAATACAGGTATAATTCTTTATTTTTTATTACTTGGCAGTACTGGGAATTGAACCCAGGGCCCCACATAGACCAGGCAAAAACTCTTACCACAGACCTACATCGTTAGCCTCTGAATCTATAACTCTAAAAATAATTTTATATGAAAGACAAAGCATATAACCCTGTTGGCCATATTCACATATTCATTCAACTGTACGTATAAATGTATATTTCAGAAACATTCTAAAACCATAACCTAAAAGGGAAATCTTTATCAAATATATAGAAATAATCAGTAAACATCTATAGAACAACAGTGCTGGTTAAAAAATGCACAAGCCATATGTAAACATTTTAAAATGTCAGTAGAACATAACTGTGTTTTGCGCTTATGAAATTGTGCTTTCCCACGGGGTTCAAGACCCACTATACACTGCACAGGTAGTGCGCATATGTTATAATCATCACTTTGAATAGATAAAGAAATTAAGGCACAGAAAGTCATATTCTCACACTTGCAATGCATTCCTCTAAGCTCTGACTAAACTTCAGGACAAAATTCTGCACTGCAGACCCTAAATTGGGTACCCTATGTCTTTATGTAAAAACATGACTGAAGCAAAGTACCCTCAGGGACCACAGCCGTTTAAGCACATGCGCGGACACACACACACACACGTGTCGACACACACACAGCTTAGAAACTGTTGATTCGTCTATCCACAATCTAAACTCACAGAGGAAGGTACCATTGAAATAAGAAATTACAGAGTCCTCTGCACCAACGAGGCATTCATAAGCAAGGAGCTGGCTTCACTGTAGAACTTCTTAAAGTAGACAGTCTCTAATTTCCAACAATGTTTCCCCTTGTAAGCAGGAAAGATAGCTTTATGAGAACTTTTACCTAATGTTTAGCTCCATTTACAACTGGCGTTTCCTCAACTATTGAACGAAACCTAGTATAATAAATGATTTGTCAGTCCCACTCAGACAATAAAGCCAATAGTAGGTCTTCATCAAGTGTAGATGGGAATTAAAGCTGCCTCTTTGGGTTTTGCATCAGAAACTCTTACTAACCTTTACTAGAGTGGCTGACCGGCAGCCTCCCGGTGACGTCACAGAAAAATGGAATGACGGCAGGCTTTTGAGGGCTCTGATTGGCTAATGTAAACACGTGGTAAAGTGTAGTGGGCGGTGCCTGGCATTGCCACCCCCCAAGTGCTTCCCTGAGTAATGGGCTTAGTAAACATCACAGTCAGAATCATTCTGCAGAAGGCTATGTGCGCCATGCTTCGCAGGTTGTCCCATGCTCTGGTCCTTGAAGTTCGCCGTTTAGGAATACCGAAGCCATAAGCAGCTTTCTTGAAGAAAGGGGAAGATTGCTGGTCTTGATTTGGGGTGAAAAAAAATCTATAAAATCAATTAGACACGTATCGTATGTTACAAAGGGTATCTCAGCTGTTGGAAAACAATAAGCTAAAATTAAAATTATTATGGGCGTGTCTGCCAAAAGTGTAGCTCACTGAGTTACACATGCACTCTGGTCTTGCTGATGCCCTGGGGCTTGTCATTAACAATTCCTATGCCAGCCTCCTAGGAGGGGCCCTTCATGTGGCCTCAGAATTTGACGTTTTCTGTTACTGCGGACACTACGGAATGATGTTTGTATTCTTGGGACCTTCTTCAGAAGCTTCCTTAATAACTGTGTTCTCCGCTAAGTGATCCCGGCCTCAGTGGCTCCTGATCCTGAGCAAGCCCTACTCATGCTGTTGGGAAGGGAGAGTGAGAGAGCTGGCTTCAAGCACAAACGTGACTGTCAAGCCATGGGTTGGGTGTGTCACCTTCCACCTCAGACAATAAAATTTCTCCATCCCACTTCTGTGTCCCATCAAGGGTTTTGATTCCATTGCAGTGTGCATTAGGAGAAACCGACCAGACTTACAAGGTCATGCTTGACTACGGAAGTAATTTCTTAGCACAGGGCTTAAGTGACATACATGGGCCCACATTAAAAGAAAAAAAACCGTAAATTCAGTAATTTTTAAAAAGAGATAAATTATGTGGGGCTAGAGAGATGGCCCCATGGTTAAGAGCAGTTGCTGCTCTTGCAGAGGACCTGAGTTTGGTTCCCGGCAACCTGTCATTTGGGCAGTTCACAACTGTCTGTAACTCTAGATACTGGGAATCTGATGCTCTCTTATAACTTCTATGGGGACCCACACTCCTGTGGCACAGATATACACACATTCAAAACAAAATCTTTAGAAGAAGAGGAGGAGGAGGAAGAGGAGAAAGAAGAGGAGGAGGAATGAAGAAAAGAAAGAAAGTTGAGTCTAGACATTTCCGAACTTTGCTCAGTCCTGGTTGGATAAGATGTAAAAAGACAACAGGGACCCAGACACTCACCTCAGCATCCTACCGTGGACAGAAAGCAATGGGCAGCTCCCGGCTAGGTACCAGGATGCCAAGATGCAGCATCTCCACAGGTTCATTGTCTGTGGCCACGATGTCATATTTTTGGATTATCTGTAACACACATTGAGATAGAGGAGTTAACCCTCTCGCCTCCTGCTTTGTGGAATAGCCTAGGATGGGGTTGCAGAATCCAGTGAAGACTTTTACCCAGCAAAGAGCCAAGTGGAGCTGCAACTCAGCCAGCCGGCGTCCGATGCACATCCTCTTCCCAATGCCAAATGGGAGGTGAGCAAAGGGGTTGATCTTTTTCTCCTTTTGAAGCCAGCGTTCGGGGCTAAACTTATTAGCATCTTCAAAATTGTCTTCACTAGAACCCAGCACCTGGGTATTTAGTGTTAACACTGTCTAAGAACACACAGAAAAAGATGATTTTTAAAAAAAACAATAGCAAAAATAACTCATGGAAATACAATGATGATATATTGCTTGACAAGTATTAGGGGCAGTATAACATGTACACAGATGTGGGTAGTACGTGTACCCATGTGCACATGCAAAGGCAAGAGGAAGACATCTGGGGTTCTTTCTCTGCCTTATTTCCTGGACACAGGTTTTCTGGCTGAACCTGGATTTAAACTGGCAGCCAGCAAGGACCATTGATTCTCCTTTCTCTGTCCTCACTCCTGTTGGGAGCCAACTCCTAGCGGAAAGTGGCTATCATCTTTACAGCCAGCTCGAGCCATATACCCTTACAAGAGACTTGTTTTCAACAGCCTGCAGTAGCTCAGCACACTCTGATAAACATCTTGTTACACTGTTTAGTGCCCCCAGCTGCAAGGTGCTCCTGGTATCCATGGCTACAAGGCATGTGACGTAGTGGCTTCAGTTGAGCTTGTCCATGAGGGCAAGTCACGTGGTAAAGGGTATAAATACCCAGGATTTCCTTTCTATGTGTGGGAGGAGTGAGGAGACTGAAGGAGTGAGGAGAATATAGCATAAGTGTGAGGAGAATATAGAAGAAGAGAGGAGAATAAAGAAGAGACTTGAAGAGACTCCACCGGACTCTGTCTTGTATCTATCTTTTGCGTCTCTCGCCCCTTTTTCCGCCCTTCCTCCATCCCCACTCTCTCTCTTGCTAGACCCTGACCTGCAGACTGGAGCAGCAGAACCGGCTGGCCTTTACAAAGTAGCAGAACCAGCTGTTACAAAAGAAATGGCAGTTACACACTCCTCCAATGCTGTCCCAAACAGCCACATCCAGCTCTTCACATGGATACTGGAGATTCATATCCAGACCCTATGCTTGTGCAGCAAGTGCTCTGCCCCCGAGACCCCTCCCCAGCCCCAGAACTCTGTATTTTATTTTGCCTGTGTGTGTTCCATTTTGGCAGCCACCTCCTCTCTCCTCATTTTTCAGATGAAGAAGGATGAAGCTCACAGATTCCCTGTAACTCACTCAGGACCACTCATAGAGAGTCCATGTTTGCATCTCAAGAGCCACACTGTCCCTAATTTAATACTTAGTAGCATGCCACAAGGACACTCTGTCTTCTGTGGGGTTTCCAGAATGAATGCTCTTACAGCAAAAAGCTTCAGGGAGATTTGACAGACACTTGAGAAGTGTAATCTTCCCAAGTTTTGCTAATGAACAGGTAGGCAGATTCTACTTACTCCTTTGGGTAGCCTGTATTCACCCAGAACGGTTGGTTTGTCAAGGGTCCGAGTTGTAAATGGCACACTTGGGGTAAGCCTGAAAAGTCAAAATCAGAATGGTCAGTGTGGCTACAAAGCCCACTCTGTTTGATGGGGCATTAGGAATACAGACAGAATGAGAAATGGGAGTTCTGTAAGATGTCACAGCAGGACAAGAATGACACCCTGTGTCTTTCCGTGAGGAGCTCTGGGAAACTGACAATTGTTGGGAGAGGAAAAGTCAGGCTTCCTAGGGGTGTAGCTCCCCATAGATCAACTACCTTCTCTCTGCTCTCAAGAACACATATGGGCAACACAAATTAGACTTGGTGAAAAGGCAGAGAGAGGATTGGATGATAGAGGAAGGGGAGGACCTTGGCGGGCCTGGGAGACAGGAGTGGGTATAACCAAATACTCTGTGTGCGACCATCGACGAACTAAGGTCTGTTCTGTCTTGATTTTAAGAAATCCCATCTTCTCAATACGTGTGTCTCTTGTTTCTTATCCTGTTAGTCAAATCCCTTACAAAAGGCTGGCTAGTGGCTCATCACTCTGATTTTCTTCTAAGGCTAGTTAGTGGCTCATCGATTATTCCGTTCCATTCAATCCGTGTGCATCTCATGCTTCACCTGAGGCCTCACTTTTTTTTTTTTCTATTCCACTGCTGCCCACAGAGGCCTTGCTGCTTCCTTCTAAGCTAAGAATGGGAGGGGGTTTACTTCCCGGGAAGAGCCTTCAAAGATGAAGATGTGCATCTCCGAGTCCTCTTGCTTGGCCTGCATCTCAAACCTTACTATCACACCTGACCCCCTGAAGGCTGACAGCATCCATTAGAGGCAGGCTGCTATTGCCTTAAAGAAGAAGAAACTCACTTTCTAGGATTTAACAGGATTGGCCCTCAGGGTTTGGAAAGTGATGTAAATATAAACAGCATATGCTCCATGGCCCTGCTCTCTAGTTTGAGAGGTGTGTATAATAAACCAGGAGGAGCACCTTAAGGAATCCTTGCTGTGTCTCCAAGAGAATCCTTTTCTAGTGACATAATGTATTGCCAAAGCAAAACAGAACCTGTTCTCGTGTCGTGGCCCAGAGGTGTGTCCCTACCTCATGGATTCTTTTAGACAGGCCTTTAAATAGGGCATATTTCTCACATCTTCCGCCCGTGGTGTCTGGTTGTGAGGCAACACGCTCTGGATTTCCTGAAGAAGTCTCTGTTGCACTTGGGGATTCCGGGATAGATTATAGAGAATCCACATCAAGCTGTTTGCCGTCTGAAAGGCAACAGGCCACAGATGAGAGTCTGTCGATGACCGGCCTCAAATCGCTGTCAGATGAACAAAAGGCCTCCATCTAAACTACAAGTGGGTGTAATTGCTTGGGCACAAACAAATTTGCATACAACTGGCAAGAGAGGGTTAAATCTGAGGATGACCCAGACTTATTTCTCTATTTACTGTTACGTGAAATGCTACCACTAGGGGGAAACCAGAGCAAGATATAAAGATGTCCTCTGGTCTTCCACCCTCAGATCTAAATGTGAATCTATCACGGCCTCCAAATAAAAATTGAAGTAGAACTTATTAATGGGCAAAACTTGATGTAAAACTGAGTAAAGAGAGGACAGAAAAGCTCTGATGGTACTTGTGAGAGGCTCTCTGTACAATTACATGTGTAAGACATCACCCTTCTGGAATGTAATAAACGGCTACACCCTAAATTAACCATGAACACGAAAAGGCCCTATCAGGGCTTTGGCCACATATAAAATGCCTTTGAAGGAAAATTCGGCACCTTGCCAAAAAAGAATATAAGAGGAAATGAATTTTAACATCAAATTGAGTATCCCAAGAAGCCAGCGGCAGTTTCCGACAAGGCCAATGGTCTTTTTAAGGGCATCTTTGGCATCTTTGAAGGTAATGAGTAGCACCCACCATATTCACCACCAGGAGTCAGACGCACTTGGCTGCTCTTAAACTAATTTAAGCCAAATAGTCTCCAAAATTTGGTGTCACTGTCCTCCCCCTGCAGACACCAAGGCGCTATGACTGAGTGCCATGACCCACTCACACAACAGAGCAGAGTGCAGGACGGCTCAGAGCCAACTGGCATTTATTATTTTTGGAAGAACATGCCTCCTAGGCAGGTTTCTTCATGTCAGAGGGCTAGTGGCCTCAGCTGAAATAAACCCTAGATGGCATTATTACAGAACAGGAAGAGGGCGTGGCCTCCAAATTAAAGGCAGTCAAATCCCTGTCCACCCAATGTGACTTTCAGAATAAACAGGACTGAAAAAGAAATGAACCAGGTGTATAACCATATCAGGTAGCCCCTCACCACAAGGACCAAACAGTGTTCCATGGAGCTAGGTAACTGAAGTTTCACCACATCCAAGTCCGGTGCCTGGACTCAGTCTGGGTTCTCAGGAAAACTGCAGAGCTTAACTCCAGGGGAAGTGGGTTAGGAAACCTCAAGGGCTCAGGCTGTCCCGGCATGACCTTGGCTGCGGGGGATGGGGGTGGGCACTCACATCCTTAACTGGCTTTCTCTATTAAATTCATTCTCTGCTCATCTGCCCATCCGCCCGTCCACTTGTCAAAGCATAAATTGCCAGCTTGCTTGCTTAATTGCATCACTATCTGAAAAAGCGATATGTCTCTGTGTGTGTGTGTGTTCATATATCAGGGCACATATATGGATATGCATGTGGAAGCTCTAGGCTGACTCGACCTCATTTTCTGAGGCAGGGTCTTTCACTGGTCTAGCTACTCTGGTTGGCTAAGGGATCCTCCCCTCTCCATGTCCCCAACCCTGGGATTACACACATGAGTCACCACACTTGGCTTTAAAATTCGAGTTCTGGGCATCACACTCACGTCCTCGTGGATACACAGATAGTACTTCACCAACTGATCTCTCTCTCTCTCTCTCTCTCTCTCCAGTCCTTATGTTTGAAAAAAATTGTCTTGCCAGAGGGTGTAGGTACCTACTTCCAAATTCCTGTCTCAGTTCTGCTGCGTGCTGGCTAGAGCTTACATAGTATTTCATTGGAGTACATGTTATTAGAATAAGGCCCTACCACACCCTTAAGCACAGGAGGCCATGCTTTCTTTGCGTTTCCTATCGGGCTCACTATGGGACTCTTACTACAGGTTTTGTGAGGCGGCTGCTGCTCAGGTAATTCTGGTGGAAAGAATGATTCCAGTGGCTGATTAAGAACTCATCATGGAAACAAAGCCACCCAATAGACTCCAGCCAGCTGAGTCCCCAGCCCACCCTCACCGTCTCCACCGCAGCAAGCTGGAGCTCTGTGACGGCAGCGTACAGTTCTTTCTTGGAAAGGCAGTCGTGCTGATAAATATCACAGAGGAAATCCGCACCAGGCTGCTGGGAATATCTCTCTAGGCGGTTGTCGATGCAGGGCTTGACTGTCAGGGGAGAAAAGGAGAGAGAGTCTGAAAATTTGGATGAGGAAAATAACCCAAGAAAATCTTGAGAACACTGAGTCATGTCAGGGACACTGATGATTTGCTAGATCAGCAAGTATCTAGTTAATACTCTCCCCACACTCTCAAGGATTGCTCAAGGCTTCTCGGCACCCACTGGGCATCTTCCAAAAGTGTTGATTCAGAATCAGGGATTAGGGAGCCTGACATCTGTCTCTCTCACTGATAGGAGTCACTATGTAGTCCTAGCTGGTCTGGAACCTGTTATGTAGACCAGGCTGGCCTCAAACTCACAGATACATGCCTGTGTCTGCCTCTAGAGTGTTGGTACTAAAAGAACACATCACCACGTATGTATGAGCTTGAAGTCTTCATTCCTATCGAGCTCCTGGGGCAGAAGCTGTTGGTCAGTAACTCAATTTTGATGAACAAAAGCTCAGAGCTCAGAAGGGATCAGCATGGGGGAGGGAATGAGAACTGGGCTTATGTGCATATTCCAAACGTGGACACAGATATTACTAGACACATACACACGTATAGTGCCTGGAAATACTGATAATACTTAGCATTTAGCTTTTATAAAACACATTTGGACAATTGTCTCACTTCAATTCTTTATGCACGCAGACACAAACTAAGATCGCCATGCAGATAGCAGGCAGGGTCACTGCCTGTGGTACAGTTGGCATCTTAGTCTGAAGCATTGCCTAGCCTGGAAGCTTGGGATAGCTACTTAGGTGTGTCTCAGGACCATTGCTTGGGAGTTCAAAACAGAGTTGACTGTGTGGTTTTGTGTAAGGGTTAAGCCTAGACATGCACACAACCCATAATACCCTGTGTCATGGAGCAGAAATAGCCTTCACCATCAAAATATCATAGTACACTCCATGTTTATGTTCTACTGGGCACATTAAATGTTGTATCAATATGGGAGATAGTGTCATTTGTTACTGTAGAGATGGGGCGATCGAGGATGAAAAGCAGGTGACACACAGGGTCAAAGCACCTCATGCGAACTCTGCCTCAGGAGCTCTTCCTTGAGCCCCTTGCAGAGCAGACTGCAGACAGCTAGCTCCTCCTGCTTTCTCCAGCTATGCACGTGAGCACAGAAAGCTCTAGACAGTAGGAGAAGCAATATCATGGGACGATCATGATGCTTCGGTCAGAATGATCACACTAGGCCTCTTCTAGACATAGGGTCAGGGTCACTGGTTTGCAGTGGGGCAGTGGGCAGGGTAGCCCTTTCACCTGATTTGAAAATGGTGTCCCAGGCCAGCGTGTGCGCTTGCCACACCTTGGTGTTGAGGCGCTTGTGCAGCTCCACGGGGGTCACCATCATCTTCCCAAATGTGCTCATCATCTGTAAGAAAGACAGGAGCGTGGACCCGCCATTTTCTCTCTAAGCCAGCATTCTCCTTAGAGAGGAAAATCCTAACTCAGACCCCCTCTGCATCTCCAAAGAGTGGGAATCAAAGGTTTATCATCTCTCACACACACCTCAAAGATGGCTTTGTGCTGTGTTTATTAAAAAGGTATCTATCTCTTGTTTGGTTGTACTGGGAGTCAAACCCAGGGTCTCCTGGTTGCTTAGAAAAAAAATCTAATATTGATATATTCTGTATCCTTTTTATTTTACTTTTTGTTTTGAGACAAAGTATCACTAAATTGTCTAGCCTGTGCTAGCATTCACTCTGTAAACAAAACCAGCTTAAGACTTGCAATTATCTTGCCTCAGCACCTGCCCACGCAGCTGGGATGGAGGGCCTGTACCACCAGCCTGAGTTGTTAATGTCCTGATTGTATAGGAAGAAGGAAACACTGGAAAACTATTATGTGCCTATCCACTCCAATTTCCATTAGTGTATTTCCTTAATTAATCCCAGATCAATCGCATCATATCTATAATATCTCAAATTACTCAAAACATCTAAAACTTTTAAAATCTGCAACATTTAGAAACTTTAAAAGATATCTTTTAACCAACTGGTTATTAATCCGGATACCTTAAATACATTGGAAGTAATATTTTTAGTAAAAAGAAACTTTACCTAAGCTGATAAATAATAGATTTAGCATGTATTTTTAGTGATTGATGCACATGTATATATTAAAATATAGGTATCAAAGGGACTGGATTAAGTATTAAAAAGAAGGAAGTAAAAAGACGTCTCCTTGGGAAACACGGGGATAACTTTTGCTATTCTGAATTCTAGCTTTGAGGACGTGCTGTCCAGAGGGCCTGCTTACCGTTTTGATGGCCGCAATGAAGGTCAGGGCTTCCTCTTCTGCGTCCTTTTGAAGGAGCCCAAATCTCTTCTCATATAACACAAGGCAGATGCCTGTCATTGAAAATAATCACTACTGTTATTCATCCGTAGCCATGCCAGAGTCTATGATTAGCTGACTATTAAAGACTGAGTTCCCTGTCCCATGAGACTGTGGTCTCTTCTAGAAAACAAAATCTCAAAAAGCAAGAGAGAGGAGGGAAAGGACACTCTCTTCTCTAGAAGTCATTTCCAGGAGCACAAGACCCATAAGCTTTGAAACCACCTGGTGAGAGACAGGACTGTCTGTGTCAGTCACAGGCTGGTGAGGACAGAGGTATCAGTGGCTTAGAGACTTGTGCATTTCAATGTCATATACGAGGCTAGCTGGCCCATGAGCATCCAGGATTCTCCTCTCTCTGCCTCCCATCTTGCCATACGAGCACTAGGATTACGGACCTATGTTACCGTGTCTAGCTTTGTATGAGGTTTGAACCCAGGTCCTCAGGCTTGCGGACAGGCTGTTTCTCCACTGAGTGTGTGTGTGTGTGTGTGTGTGTGTGTGTGTGTGTCCCGTGCTCTCTTTGCTTTTTTGACAAGAAGGCAACAGAGCAGTCTGTTTTCCTCTGCCCATTTCCCTCTGGTCTCTGCACAGAGTACAGAGGTAAGGCTGGGGCAGCTGCTGTTGTCTTGCTTTAAGAACAGAGTCCCTGTGTTTCCACTTCTGCCTACGTTGGGGGCCTTCACTCTTGGCTCCACTTTCTGGAATGTTCATCCAAAGAGGTTTTTCTAAGTTTCTCTTTTTCTGCCCTTCCAATCCGACCCTCATCTTAGCAGAGAGGAGTCTGTCACCCTGGTCCACGCCTCTGCTCCTTCTTACTGTCCTTACCGGTATTTGTCACTTTAGAATCGTAGTTTTGTGAGGGCAAAAAGGCTGTCCATTTTGTTCCTCGCTGTCTCTGGTACCTAACGGTGCCCAGCACATAGCATTTGCTTAATAAAATGTTTGTTGAATGACTTCATCAACAACCTATAGTACAAGCCATAACTAAAATGAGTTTGTATGGCCTTGTCTTGACTGGTGATGATCTATCATAACGGAGACCTGAGCTTTATCCCCCAGATCTCTTGTAAAGTTAGGTGAACAGGACTATAAGGTCAACTTACTTTCAAAGGACCATTTGTTCAGCTCACTGTACAAGTCTTTGATGTGGCCTCCCTCGTCACGCAGCTCATTGATTCTCTCTATAAAATCAGCCAAGACCTTAAAGAAAGCAACAGGAAAGGTACATCTGTATCACAGGAGGGAGAGACAAGGTTCCGGTTCAGGGAGTTCTTCCGAGGGTATTTCTGCTGTTGGTGGTGATGGGTACCAATTACATTTTTGCTTAGTCCTGACCTGGG
>NW_021604638.1:4392119-4399682 GCF_004785775.1 Grammomys surdaster | reverse complement strand
ACCCGTCTCTCTCTCTCTCTCTCTCTCTCTCTCTCTCTCTCTCTCTCTGTGATGTAGGCTCATGTTTGTGTGGGGACGTGCATGTGTCAGTGTGCACATGTGTGAAGGCCATGGTTGACTCCTCATTTAACCCAAGCACTAGGCAGGTGGATTTCTATGGGTTTGAAGCAAGCCTGGTCTATGTAGTGAACTCTAGGCCAGCAAGAGTTACATGGAAAGACTGTGTCTCAAAGAAAAAGGGAAAGCAAGAGACTTCACATAACAGTATGGATTCCCACAACCTGTCTTAATTCTTACTAACATTATCCGCATTACTACCGCAAGGTGACCCTGAGTGTGTGCCCTGAATGACAGTTGATGGCTAGTTGGCTCTGGAGCAACTGTCCCCTGCTTGACTAACTATGCTGCTTGCTAAATGTCCTACCAGGGGCTTGCATTACTGTTATATTAATTATCTGGCTTCTATACCCTGTAGGAGCCCATCTGGGTCCAAGTCAGACTGAAAATAAAGTGCAGTGTGAACAAGAGTAAAGAGAGACTACGATTCATTTAATCCTGCCCCGTGGCCCTCTGTGGGCGGAATGATATTGTTAAAGTCCTTTAGCGAAGTATAAAGTCATTCCATATTTAAAGCATAAAGTCTGCCCATTGTCCAGAATCTTTTCGGAATCATTCATCAGCATGGAGAACGAAATCTCTGGACACATCAAGCCATTCATTCCTCTACATTTTCAGAAGACCGGTTTCTACAGGAACACGGCCCCTGCCCCACCCAGATTCTTTGTCGCTGTGCTCCTATTCCGACTGCAAAGCCTCCCCCACAATGCCCCCCCCCCATTGTTGCTGCTTAGGGCTTTCAGAAACGTTATCTCGTTTAGCATTGTAGACTAGGGGTTCTGAAGACTGGGAAAGAGGCTTAGAAAAATTAAATAATACAGCCGGATCTCACTGGTAGCTGGTGGAAGGCCATGGAACAGCCAAGGCAACTTGTAACGGTTCCCTCCGTGGGATTACTTTAGAAGGCTTTGCAGCAGATGGAAAATGAAGGTATAAAGGACGGAGAGAGACAGCAACCCCTTGAACCACCCACGATCGATCCACAATTCTTCTCCCTTTGTACTTCAGAGCTGTGACCCAAAGCCCCCGTTAGCAGCTTTCTGTCGCAGAGAGCCCCAGCAAAGCTGGCCCCAGTGCACAAACCTCATTGATTTTCTTGTCCAGTTTCATGATCTCCACTGGCTTCATTAGTTTCTTTTGGAAGGCGCTGCGGACCCTCTGCCACTCCTGTCCTTCCCTGCAGAGAAGGGTTGTGCTTAGAGGCCACGAAAGAGGCTGCGCAGCGATTCCTGGGCTGCAAAGACTAACCCTGAAGACCGCCTGGAAAAGTCTCAGGAATCTTAGCTCTCAACGAGTATTCGCGGCCGCCATCAGCCATCACTGAGAGAAGCTCACGGTGTCTCTCTGTGAGATGACGGCTTATGGTGGTTAGTGGTTGCTGAAGAAGGGAGGGGGTAGTCATTTTTCATCAGTGGTGTAGGCTCTAAATAACCCCCACCCATGGTCATGCGAGCAACCTCAGGGAGTCATAAACACAAATAAAAACATGATAATAGGGGAGTTGTTGGGACGAGGGAGAATCTTAGTGGGAGTGGGCGGAGGAATCAGAGAGGGCATAGGGTGACGAAAGCGACGAGAAATCCATTGTAAACACGTAGGAAATTGTCAAATAACGTTAAAATATTTGGTTTGCCGTTAGGGTTAAATCTTGCCCAAGATGACACCGGAAAGGTGAAGCCCAAATAAAAGAGGCTTGGTGCTTCTGATGTGCGCTGCTGGGAGAGGCAGGCATGTGTGCGTCCCTTCAACAGGATGGCTTGTGAGGGGAATCCACTCTCTATAGCACAATCTCAGGATCGCACCCGCTCTAGGTAGAGAAGGGACTTTGTATTCGTTCTGCATAAGAAAAGTCCTCTGACTACTCCCCTCCCCTACTGTCCCGCACGCCCAGCCTCCCACCGCCTGCACCCAGCAGAGGGAACTCACAGGATCATCAACCCATAGGCTTCGTTGCGGTGGTCGCGATAGGCTTTCCAAGGTTTGATCTCTAGTCGCTGGGGATGCGCGCTCTCTGTGCGGTACAGAGCCTCCAGCAGGCTCGGCGAGCCCAGATGCACCGAGTCGAAGGAGCCCAGCTTCATCCGGAAAATCTGGCCGTACTTCTTGTGGTACTCTGCCTGCAGCGGGGCGGGCCAAATGCCGTCAGCGCGCATCCTCTGGTGCCCGGGGTGCTTCTGCCTTGCGCTGCTGACGGATCACCTGAGCTCCCCCTGCCACCCCAATGGGAAAGAATAGGGAACAGGGGACAATAGGGGAATAAGAAACAAACTATTTACCAGTGTGTCGTGCTGTTTCTTCAAGCCACCTTTCCAAAAAATCTCCAGTAGGCTGCCTAGTAGTGGCCAATTGGTGGGTCCAGGCAAGGAGGTGACATTCCGAGTCTCACCATCTGTCATCAGCGGGCAGAGAGGCACATCTTTTGGCTTCCGGGAAGCGCCTGCCTTGGATGTCACGGACCTTGGGGGCTGTCCGAGGTCACGCAGCTGGCGCAGGAAAGTGATCAGGGAGAGTCGTTTGTCAAAGGGGCACCTCATAGTAGCAGGTGACCCGTGGGACAGGAGCAGCAGGGACTGGAACTGGTAAGGTGTTTCGGAAGTGCTGCCGGGTTCTGGAGTTTTGGCGACTTAGGGAAGAGAGGCAAACAGAACCCGCAGGTGTACACCGGTGTACAGCAGGAGGGACTTCGAAGAGGCAGATACCCAGGGATGCTTCAAGGTGCAGCGGCTTAGGGCGCAGGTCCCTGCGCTGAGCTGGCCACAGAGGCTGGGGAAGAGGGGCCGGGGTTTGGAAGCTCTGGGGAGAGTCCTCTGTAGGTCTGCAAATTTGACTTCTAAGGTCTAAAGCCGCAAGGGGTCAAGGAGGGTCGAAGAGATGCGGCCAGGTCTGAAGTACCTCCTTGTGCCTCCCCAGGCTCCCAGGTTTAGGGACCTCGTATTTATGGAAACAGGGCATGCTGGAGGTGGCCAATGAACACGCTGAGTAGGGCGGAGGGGGACCGGCTGGCAAGGATGGGAGGGACGTGGGGGGCGGGTGTGGAAAGAGGATGGAGTCAGCGAGGTGAGTGAGGGCGCCGGGGCCTGGGTGACCGACACGCTGCGGACGCACCGTGGACTCCACCCCGGAGATAACCTGGGAAAGGCGCGTCGAGCCCAGGGTTCAGCGGGTGCGCTGCAAGCACGCCTCCCCGCCCTCCTCCTGCAGGCTGCAGCCGGCCTTGCAGGAGCCCAAAGCTGCGCTTGCACAATCGCCACGCAGGGCGGGCAAGGTCCCTGAGGACAGCGCGGAAGGCCGCCCGCGCTTGCCAAGCGAGTGGAGAGCGCGCCCGCCTTCCAACATCCCGGGAGACAGGTTTTCGTAGCCTGAGCCGGACTTCCTTTGGATAAAAGTTGTCTTTTGAGCCTCTGAAGGGCTTGAAACTTACTAGGGTATATCAAAAAGAGGGAAGGGGAAGAGATAATCTTCTTACCGTGGGTCTTAAGTAAGGCAAGAAAGCCCAATGTGGTTTGTAGAATTCCCTTACCCGATTCCTCGATGCTTTATGTTGGGTTGCTAGGGGAACGAATAAATCAATGCATATACAGCCTACATAGTTGTGTGTCCTCAATCAAGGATGCTAGCTAGTGGCCTCAGTTCTTCAGGAGACTGTAGGATGCCTAGAGGGCATGGTTTAGTTTCCTTTGGCCTGCTTCCCACACGTCCCCTCAAGCTTTTCCTTCTTGTGCACCGCACACCCTGCGCAGAGCAAAGGCACCCAGAGATCCCCAAGCACCCCACTTTCTCCCCAAAGCCAACCTAAAGCAGGCAGAGTTGTCCACAGACGCACTCCTGCTTTTGCGGTTAGATAGAATAGAGTTCACTTTCCTAATTCTGGAAAGGAAATTGATGTTCGCTGATTCAGAGTGACTCCACTTGTTTCCTGCTTTTCCAAGGCAAAGCCGCCAGCACCCAGGCAGGACGCAGAGACTTCCTCCCCTGCTTTCCAGTCACCTGATCTAAGGTTACTGTGACCCAAGCAGTAGTAAAGTCTTCCGTAAACATCTGTCTGCTTCTGGAAAAGCTTTTGCAATCTGATTTGTGACTGTGCTCCAAAACCGTCATTTCCAGTTTCCTCTAAGAGGCCGGTGCTAATAAACAAACAATAACTGCACATATGGAATAATTTAGATGAAATCTACGAGATCTATTTTAATATGCGATGCCGTGTATACGGCACGCACAATAAGTTTATGTAGTCTTTCGTGTGTCTGAAACATACATTTTATACTATATGTAAGGCAGTGTAGGCCATACACTGTGTACCATATATACGTTAGACTTTTGAGACTGTGACAAAACAGAAATTTCATGTCAATACTTCTTATTTGTTGATTGATAATTTATTTATGTATTTACATCCTAAATGCTACCCCCTCTCGGTACCCCCTCACAGGGTTCCTCCCTCCATCTCTCTTCCCCTTTGCCTCTGAGAGGGCTCCCCCCTCCCCATACCCCCAACCCTGGGGCAACAAGTCTCTGCAGGATTAGGTGCATCCTCTCCCACTGAGACAGACAAGGCAGCTCTCTGCTGTGTATGTGCCAGGGCCAAATTTCAAAATTTGTGCTCAACGTCAAAAACCCGTGAAAGAAAACATCCCCCCCTCCATACACATGCTTAAGGAATTAAATGTTCTGCCCATTGTCACAGACATGTGTGGCCCCAATGGTATTTGCATGCACCAGTTTCTGACTCAGCCTGACTCTTTGGCATAGACATCAGTAGGTATCATTATTCCTATTGCTTTCTTGAGACAGAGAAAGCCTCATATCCCAGGCTAGCTCAAATCCCTCATCCTCCTGTTTCCACCTCTAGGTTTATTTCATACCTACCATCATCTAGTAAATTACATCACTTTTTCTTAAATATGAATACGTGAGAATACTAGAAATATTCCTTCCATGTGATGTGCCCCAGAGGAGGATGGGATCAGAACTTTCTCATTTGGTTATGTGACAGAGACCAGCAGAGGGTGGTGGCGTGCTGATGATGGTGGGATGATGGTGATGATGGAAAAGTGCATCCCCAGGGGGAGGATTTATTTCCTCAGCTCTTCTCACTTGAGCTTGTATGCTGCAGACTGGTGTGTGACAACTGTCCTGCTGTGTCAGCCAGTGAGTTACTATTTCTTTCCCTTTGCTTTTGTGTGATCAAGAAAGAGACAGGTTTCAGATGAAGTAGATTTTCATGGGAGTTTAACGTTAGACAGTTTTTGTTTGCTTTGTTTTTGAGACAGTGTCTTACTATGTAGCCCTGGCTGTCCTGGAACTTGCTATGTTGACCAGGCTGGTTTTGAACTCACAGAGACCTTTGTGCCTCTGCCTCCTGAGTGCTGGGATTAAATTTGTGTGCCACACTGAATGCTAGCACTAGGTATCCTCATGTATTACAAAGAGACACTCAGAAGTACAGGATATTATTAGCTAGTGTATACACAGAAGTAAATAAGGAAATTTTGAATTCATAGAAGTCCACATCTCATACTCACTGGAGAGAGCTCCCAGTCTCAGAATGAAGCTTATTGGAAGGCAGCTATGCTCACCACTATACCACCAATGCCGCACCAGGAAGCTTACTGGAAGTCCATTGGGTAGAACATCCATCAGTCCTTGAAGAGGTTCAGAACACCAAAATGATTATGTTGAACACACTCTAAGGAACTTAACCTTCTTGCCTTGGACTCATGCCTCCCTCATTCCATAGCCTCTGTGAGCATCCAAGGAACCTCTCAGGAATTCCTAAGGACGGATCTGGAAGTGGCTCCTAAGTGCCAACCCCATTCCCAAGACTGACCTCTGTTGTTCTGGGAAATCCTAATCAAATTCTGCAAAGATTAATGAGACGCTAGCCTTTCTACTATGCAACCACACATGGCTTTGTGTGTGTGTGTGTGTGTGTGTGTGCATGTGCGTGCAGGGTTTTGATCCTCTGTACTGGGAAACACAAAACCCTTTCAAATATATGGATTGGCAATACGATTTTGAGCCTCAAACCTTAGCTGACCTACCGTGAGAGCTGCTTTTTGATTGGGAGAAATCGGAGAGCTGACTTTTCGTTTCCTGAGCAGAAGGTGTTGGAACCAACTTCACAGCCAAACTCAAACATCACAGAAATGGGAAGAGTGCCAACACAGGCTCCTGTGAGGATGCTGCAGAAAGTCCCTAGAAAGTGAGACGTTCGAGAACTTACCTTGTAGTGCGCCGGCATTGCACGCCTGGTTCCTTGAAGCTACCCAGAAGGAGGGTTTCCATCATGATCTCTGTGCTCAACTAAATAGTTGCAGTTTGCATGTTTGTAGTGCTGGAGACTGACCACCGAGCCCAGTGCACACCGGAGAAACACTCTACCACGGAATCTCTAGATTCGTATTATTTTGAGACAGGGTCTCACTGAATCGCTAGGCTACGATCAACCTTGCAACCCTCTTACCTGGGCCTTGCAAGCAGCTGAAGTCATATTGTTTTGATTCAGTCAATTGTACAGTGAATTAAATATAAGAAAACCAGTAAAAAAAAAAAGTGCCCCTCTCACACAGCCCCTCTCCCCATCTCCTCTACGCTGAAGCCATAATCTCCATGGCTTTTTGCCTTTCCCCTTTCTTCCAAATTACTTAAATCTCCTTGAAATTGTAAGCTACTGTCTTTTGTTGATTGACCCTGCCATAACATGCGACACTCGTTGTTTATGTTGAATAGAACCCAATAAGCAAATAATAGGCGATTGATTATTGATTCTTTCCTCTTTCCCCAGAAAAACCCAGAGAGCTTAGTAACAATGCATCTTTTGTTTCCTGAGGAAGTTACTGGTACAGCACCTCTGGGTCGAAACAATGTCTCCACTCCTCACTGGCTGTGTGGGCTTGGGAAGAAGCTTGAGTTTCTCTGAGTCTGGTTTCCTCATTGGGGACACCGGAGGTCACTAGATATTCACCCCCAGACCGGCTGACACAAAGAGCCCAGGGGAAAGCACTTGCTTTCTAGTTTCTGAAAAGAACTAGGCCATGTTGACCAGTCAATATTTTACTCCAAGTGTGGGTAAAAGTATCTAAAAACTTCCAATACAGTCACATGGGCGAGGCCGGGGAGTGGGGGAGCTTTTGAATAGGTTCATTGTCAAAAGAGCTATTCTGTTTTAAAACAGGAAGAGCATGGTGTGAACAACTCGTGTTTTAAAGATTTATTTTATTCTGCGTGTGTCTGTATGTATGTGCCTCTCTGTGTGTGTGTGCCTGTGTGTTAGCCTGGGTATATGTATGTGTGTGCTTGTGTGTGCCTGTGTATGTATATATGTGACTGTGTATGTATGTATGTACGTATGTATGTATGTATGTATGTGCCTGTGTATATGTGTGTGCCTGTGTGTGTGCCTGTGTATATGTGTGTATGCTTGTGTATATGTGTGTGCCTGTGTGT
>NW_021604638.1:4388901-4392109 GCF_004785775.1 Grammomys surdaster | reverse complement strand
CCTGTGTATATGTGTGTATGCTTGTGTATATGTGTGTGCCTGTGTGTGCATGTGCGTGCTTGTGTATGTGTGTGCCTGTGTGTGCCTATGTATGTATGTATGTATGTATGTATGTATGTATGTGCCTGTGTGTGTGTGTGCATGCGCCTCTGTATGTGGTGTGCCACCTGTGTATGGATACTCATGAAAGTCGGAAGAGGGCATCCAAGCTCCTGAAGCTGGAGTTACTGGTGATTGTGGACCACATGACATGGGTGCTGGGAACTGAACTTTGCAAGGCAACACACCCCCTAACCACTGAGCCATCTCTAGTGCCAGTTAGTATTGGTATTATTCATCTTTTAAAAAAATTCAAGGTCTTGTTCTGTAGTTTAGGCTGGCCTGAGTAGTTTTTAAGTTGCCTAGACTGGCCTAGAACTTGTGGCAAGCCCCCTGTCTCAGTCTCTCTAGTGTGGATTTACTGGCTGCCATAGCCAATAGCAGTTATTAGGAATGGTGACTTTGGAAGGTTCAATTGTAAATGTCTGAGGCGAGTTAAACCAGATAGTGAAAAAATCCAGGGATTTTATGTATTTGTTTTGTTTTGGTGAGACAGGGTCTTATGTAGCCCAGGTTGGCCTTGATCTCACTATGCAATTGAGAGTGATTTTAAACCCTGTCTGACCTTTTGAATTGATTTCCCAGCCTCCACCTATGGATTGTTTTTTGACATCCCATTGGTACCATATGCTTCATAGTTAAAAATTTAAATTACATCATCACATAGATGCCTCTTCTGCATCTTTTCCTGCACGGCGTGACTTGGCTAATCACATCTGTGTGTAATACAGGGAAATCTTATGATGGAATTTTTTGTGCCAAATACTTTGGGTCTGAAGCACGGTTTGGTTTGCTGTTGTATGTTGGGAGCCTGCCATGTCGAATCTGAGGGCTCATTGACTTATTTGGGCATTACTGACCTGTGACTATACTTTCCCAGGGCTTTAAAGTGAACCAACAAAGGTACACCTTGCCAGGTGATTGGTGCAGGAAGTACTTCTGTTGTGAGGGAAAGTAAAGTCCTCGTGGAGTGAGCGTGGATTCTCCGTTGTTGCTTGTTAACGATCAGACAGAGGAGCAATGAAACAATGCCAGATAATTATGGAAGAGTCCCTTTCTCCTAAAAACAGAAGGGCTCAGGCAGCAGACAATGCTCAGGCACAAAGGCTGTGCAGTAGCAATTTGCCTAACTGTTCTTACGACAGATTTTGCTATTGGCTCATCCACCCAGGGACAGCAGCTAGGTGATCCCTTCTGCCCTCATTCTTAGGCCATGTGCAGCAATAAGGAGGGATTGACATCTCCAGAGATTTCTTGACTTGTTTTTTTTCCCTCTCCAGTCAGAATGGAATTCTTTGGAGAAGTCACCAGCAAAATGGGCTCAGTGCCTATTGCATGCCAGGCACCTTCCCCTGCCCCGTGTCAGTGAGGAGAAAGTCAGGAAAGCCTGTTTAGTTAGAACACACTCCCTGTTGCTGATGTCAAATCACACACACTTGAAAAGAAACAGGAGAGAGCCAACCACTGTCCTCCAGGCTTCTGTTATTGAGAGTGGGTTCTGAGTCACTACAGGCTCTTTATCAGAAGCAGCAATCTCTCTCTGTTATTCCTCACTTCAGCAGGGCTGCTGGACCAGCTACAGCTGTCATCACTGAAGGTCCTACAGCTAATGGCTGGAACTGGATTCCTCTTGAAGGCTTATCATCTGTGTCTCTCAGTGCTTGTCAGCTGAGAGCGGGAGGCTCAGGAGCCGCATTGTTTAAGGTAGTTCTAGTTTGTGTCAATCTCGTGAGGACAAAGATGCTGGGCTGAAGCATCAAACTCCAGGACACTGACTTCTTGGAAGAAGAAGATTGGAAGAATGCATATACAAGCTTCTATGTGATATTTTATTAAAACAGGATAAGAAGGTGTTGGGGAAATGGCGGATATGGTTACAGTATGATTGACTTAAGGTCACAGGGGCAAGTTACATCTCTCTAGCGATGATGGGGTTTCCTCTGGAGGATGCAGACAGTCCCAGTGATCGATTCTAAAACAGACAACCACAGACGTCTCCAAGGAGTCTTCTTCAGGTCACTGTAAGATGAGATGCTAGGGCCACTTCTAGTGCTGGGTGTAAAGCACAACCATGTGTAGTCATGACACTGGCCACTTCCACTGCTGCAGACCAGGAAGTCAGCTCATTTTACCCTAATTTCCCCTTGTCTCCCCCTTTCTCACCCCCAGCACAACACAGTCTCTGATGTTTAAGGGAGCCAGGGTCTCATGTATTAGTGTCCTCAAATGTACTATGTAGCTAAGGATGACATTTACTTCTGACCCTTCTTCCTCCACCTCTGGAGGAAGAGCTGGGCTTATGAGCATTCACCACCATGTCCAGTTTATGCACTACTTCAAGATGGAACCCAGGACGTTGTGCATGCCGGTCAAGAGCTCCACCAGCTGAGCCACATCCCCACCCCTCAAAGACTCAATCTGCTTAGCATTCTGCCAACCAAGTGGATGAATCTCAGTGTTTATAACTCTCTTGGGAATCTGAACCCACGACCCAAGATCATTTACACAAAATTAAAGGTGCCAATCACAGGCTCTGCAGAGGAATATGCACAATCCGGATGGCTGACCTCACACGAGTCTCCTGTACGTGTTTTTAGAGAGCCAAGGCATTCAAAATCAGTGGAGGTTGGCTTGGAATCTTTAACATTTTTCTTTAAGACATTCTCAGCTGAGTTTCAATTGTTGTACACTGGGTGAGTGGAAGTTTCTGAAGCAGCCTCATTCCTGTTACTCACAAAACCACGGTATCTGTGTGGAGATTGCAGGAGGCGTACTCTTCCTACAATACCAGATAGATACATGTTGATTGTTAAATGCTCATGATGTGAACAAAGATTTCTGGTAACATTCTACCTTGAGAGAATGAAGGGACTCCACATCTCATCCCCACTGTTTTAGTCACTCTTCTGTTGCTATGAAGAAACTATGACCTTCTATAAGGCAACTCTTACAGAAGAAAACATTTAATCAGGGGCTTGCAGTTTTATAGGATCGTGGCAAGAAGTGGACAGGTATGATCATGCTGGAACAGTGGTTGAGAGCTTTATATCCTGATCAGCAGGGAGAGAGAGAGAGAGAGAGAGAGAGAGAGAGAGAGAGAGAGAGAGAG
>NW_021604638.1:4370382-4388891 GCF_004785775.1 Grammomys surdaster | reverse complement strand
AGAGAGAGAGAGAGAGAGAGAGAGAGAGAGAGAGAGAGAGAGAGAGATCTGCTTGCCTCTGAGTACTGGGATTATAGGTGTGCACCACCATCACCATGCTGGGTTTATTTAGTACTGGGGATTGAACTTTGTGCCTGCTAGGCAAGCGCTCTACCCACTGATCCACATTCCCAGCCGATTTCACTTGGTGCAGCCAGGACAAGTCACGATCTCCTTCTCTTTGTCATGTTTTCCCTCTAGAGTGAGCACTGCCTATTAGTCATAATTGCTGGTTGCTTCCTTTCACGATGCTGGCTGCTGTTCTGGGACCACAGCGCACAGTGACTTTGATGGACTGTCTCAGCCTGCCGCTCCTCATCATGACCCGCGTCCACTTTACACTTACAGACCGCACAAACTCCCCCAGTGTGGGGTTTATAAAGCAGAAAGCACGAGGGGCAGCAAAGTGTGCGCATGCTCTGTAGCAACTTTCAGAGAGGGTCTCTTTTTTTCTTTTAGCTAGAATTTCGCCCCAGAGCCATGTTTATTTTCACCTCACTGGAACCTTGAGGAGATGGCCGCATTTCCCCAGTCTTCTTGATTTCCTTGGCTGGAGTTTTAAGGAGTAACTTTTTACTACACGTAAATAAACTTCTTCACCGTGCTTTGTGGTCAGCGGCACAATACCCTCTGGCAGGATTCATCAGAAGAACTAGAAAAAACGATGTCTGAAAGTTCACAGATTCTGAGGTCGGGGCATGCAACGACCGACCGCAAACCTCAGGGAATAACACTGAAGTCTCCTTGCTTGATAGATGATGGCTCCTACGGGTTCCCCAAATCAGCTCATCAAAGGCAGGATGTTTTTACATTGTGGCTTCAGAGAGCTCCTGGTCCTGCAGTGCTCTGGCCTCTGGGAACCCATTCTCTACAGCATCTCAACCCCCATTTTTTTTTTTCTGGATGCTTTCATTGCAACGCTGAATCTGATTAGCTAGATCTGGGCTTGAACTGCATTGACAAATCTGTTTGGCTTGATCTAGGCTTGAACTGTGTTGGCGAATCTGATTGGCCTGATCTGGGTTTGTATTCTTTAAAGGTAAGCTGAGGTCTGACTTCTGGAATGGAGAGGTAAGAGTGGGACCTAGAAAAATATCCAAAGTGCTTTAGACGATCATAAATATCTAAGCTGTCCACTTCAGTACATTTCAGACGGGTTTGTGAGCAGCAGCCCTGTGAGAGGGGTGCCCAGCTCAATGAGAGAACACACAGTTCTGAACAAATCTCCACTGGATGGATCAGATCAGAGAACTGGCATCGAGCAATAGCTGCTGTTTCTAAATGATGGCTTCTTTTTCAACGTTACAGTTGCAAGGGCCGGGTACCACTAATGCAAACAGGTTAGGTAATGGTTTGCCCCCCCCCCCGTCTTTTCCTTTCTTATCTCTTTATGGTGCTGGGGACCGAATTCAAACCATTATGGATGCCAGTCAAACACTCTACCACTACGCTGTACGCTCAACCCAATGAATGATCTATTCCATAAAGATCTAAAAGTCCGTATATTCAGAATATCTTTGAAAATAGATGTACCTCTTATAGAAAAAATAAATTACAAGTTGAAATAGCAAGAGATGACTATATTTTGGCCCAAAGTGTGGCTTACTTGATTGCGTGTCCTTTGTGGCCGGTTCCTAAGGCGTTGTACGGAAGAAAAGTTAAAGTTTGGAGTCATGGCGCCACCTGGTGATGAAAGGCAGAAACACCAGTTTGTGTGAGGCCTGTGGTACTAGGCACAGGAAGAAGAAATTCAAACACGAATACGAACTCTTGAACATTGTAACTGAACAAATGCACCAGCAGCTACCTTGTATCTCACAGTACTTTCTAATCCTTAAGTATGGTTCCGTTTACACGTTCATGTATTAATTTACTCATTAATGAGCGGACAAGGTCGGCTTCCCTTGGTGCCCCTGGCTTAGCAGAAGAGAAAGAACTCCCAAGGAAATGGGCAGAGAGCTGTAGAGTCGCTTGCAGGGGTGGGAATGTCTAAGAAAAGCGTTATCAGTAAGTCTGTGCTGCTATAACAAGGAACCCCGAGACCGGATTATTGGTAATTCCCAAGCAACAGAGATGTACTTCTCATGGTTGTGAAGATGAACAAGTCCATTGTGAAGGTGCTGGAAGGTTCTATGACTGCAGAGGGGTCTGACCTCTTCATCCAAGATGGTGCCCTGCTTCTGCATCTTCCGGAGGGAAGATCCCTGTGTCCTCTAAGCAGATATGGAAATAAGTAACCACACCTTATCTTAGGCTGTTTTGTAGATTGCCACAAACCCATCCTTGGAGCTGTCATGCTTGGGTGGAACTAGTGAAAGAGCTAGTGTCTGGCTGCAGTGGTCAGTGGGGATTTTGGTGTCGTGCTGGCTGGACCAAGAAGATCTTTGAGTCCTCCATGTTCCCCCAAGTAGCCCTTCACACTCCCTGGCCCCTGGGTCAGGTAAACTCATTGGCTTACTAAATTGGATTCTTGTGGCATCCTTACTTTGTTCCATCATCGCTTTCCTTTCTAGGGTGAACAGATGTTTGTCCATGTCTCTCCAGGGAAAAGAGCTACCCGGTGATCAGAGAAGAGGCTGGTTTGGAATTTTAGTTAGACCCTACGTTCAGTGGGAGGCATGAGAATTTCAAACCTTGTAAGGATAGAATAGCTTACAAACAGTTTTGAGCCAAATACAACCGGACAAATTCCTAGGATAAGAGGACTAGAAGTTTAAAACATTGGGAAATGGGCTTGAATGCCTGAGAATTCAGTCGTGGTCCTTGGGCGCCCCCTGCAGACACAGGATCAAATTACTTCCTGCTAGCGCGATCTGGGGCTCCTGCCACACACTCTTCCTCCTTAAGCCCAGGGAAGGAGGAGGGATGTGCAGGATTTGGGGGGGGGGGGGGGGGGGGCCGGCCCCCCTTGCACATACATTGTGACAAAAGGAAAAATACACTCTACACTCACCCTCCCTGTGTGACACAGTCTAAAGCTAGGACATGCTTGAACAACACTCACTTCCAATTGATTTTATGTTTTCTGTCTCTTGACGAAAGCTGCACGTGTTTCCCTTGCTGGGGCAGTCAGTCACATTTACACCCACCACCCATCCTGACACACTATCCTTATTTAACTGTCTGGTTGTGGTCTGTCTCCTGTCACTAGAAGGCAAGCTTGTATTTTAGGGGGACAGGGTATTTTATCTGTTTGACATGCAGCATCCGTTTGGTCCAGTCAACGTGCCACCCACTACAGAGTCTCCATTGACCACCGCAGCCACACACGAGCTCTCCCTTCTGAGTCTGGTCCGAGGGTTACAGAGCTCTGCACAGGGGTCTGTGGTATACACCCGTGAGTTTCTCAGAACTGGTGCCGTCGTGACCCCAGATACCACCGAGATTCGATTCTGTATGTGCAACTGCTAAGTAGCAGAATGAAAACGGCAAACCTTCCTCAGGAGGGTGTTAGAACTTTTGCCTGTGGGCTCCAAGTTCATTATACCCAGAGGGCTTGATGGTAAGCAGGCACTGAGCAGGATTGCATTGCAATGATAGATGATAGATTGTAACCAAATGGGCACGTGCATTAGGCATTATAACAGCGGTGCTCAATCTGTGGGTCATGACCTTTTGGAAGGTCGAATGACCCTCTCACAGGGGTCAAGTATCAGATATCCTGCATGTCTGATATTTACACTACAATTCATAATAGTAGCAAAATTACAGCTGTGAAGTAGCAATGAAATAATTTAATGGTTGGAGTCACTACAATGTGAGGAACTGTATTAAAGGGACACATTGGGAAGGTCGAGGACCACTGCGTTATAAGCAGACAGGCGAGATCTGCCCCTCTCCCCTCTTTTGCATGCCCTTGTGTGACAATTCATGCTTGAAGCCATAGAAGGGACTGGCAAAGATGCAGGAGTGCCCAGCCCAGGCCACGGTTTTACCGTGTTACTGATCACACCCAGACCTCCCTGTCCCACATCTTGCTTGGTAGATAAGACAATGCTGCCTACCCCCCAATACTCTCAGCTCCTGGGCCCTCAGAGCTCCGACTTTCTGAGCACAGTCTTGGCTCCCGGAAGTTAACAATGGCCCTGGTTACCGAGGAAGCCTGGTGCCCACTGGGCCCTGGGTGGGCAGTCTTCCCAGGCTAACGTATTTGAGCAAGTGGAAGACATATTGCTGAATCAATTTAATTTTAAACATATAAAAGAATTCATTTCAGTTGTACATGATGGAACACACATTTGATCCCAGTGCTTGGGAGGCAGAGGCAGGAGGATCTCTGTGAGTTTGAGGCCAGCTTGGTCTACATAGCTAGTTCCAGGACAGCTAGGATTACATAGAGAGAATCTTTTTATAACTAAGTAAGTAAGTAAGTAAGTAAATAAACAAAGAAACAAACAAACAGCCAACCAACCATCTAGTAAGCCGTCATCTGAGCGTCTAAGTCTGTTACAGTGCTCTAGATTGGCGGTTCTCAACCTATAGATCGCGACCCTTTACAGAAGCTGCCTAGTACTATCAGAAAATAGGTAGTTATTCACATTAGGACTCATTACCGTAGCAAATTTACCTAATGAAGTAGCCATACTTTTATGGTTGGGGCTCACTACAATATAAGGAACTGTATCAAAGGGCCACAGCATTAGGAAGGTTGAGAACCACTGCTCTCAGATCCTTTTGGGGTCACCTATCTTTGACTTCATTTACTCCTGGCTGCTCATTCCATTCTAGTGTCCCTCACAGTGGTCAGCGGCATACAAGCTAAGGCCAGCTTCAAGGGTGGCCTATATACCAGTGCCTTCAGCTTGTAGCTTCGCCAGCACTGGGCTTTTATGGGGTAGGGTCTGTTGATCGGACTCAGGTCTCCATGCTTGAGTACAAATATTTTACCAAATACTTTGCCGAAGCCACGCCCCTAGCCTCTCTAGCTTCTGTCTTAGGTTGTTGAACAAATGGGAAAAGAATTTCACAAGCCTCCCGGTCCACCCAGCTGGGTGGTACTCAGCGCTCCCCCTGCTGGCCGTGGCTGGAATCGCAGGCCCGACTATTGGCCCCGCTTGGTATTTATACCGGCCGAGAGGGAAGCTGCCTGTCCCTTTAATTGGAAGATACTAAGTGTTCCCAGTTCATAGTTTTCTTCCTGAGTCCTTTCCGTGAGAATTCATAGGTCAGAGAGCTAGATGGCAGCAGTGTGGAGACAGTGCTGTGTTTTAGGGGAGTTTGGCCCAGCAGGGCTGTAGAGGGACCTCGGCGGGTGACGCGCGCCCGGGTGGTCTTCCCCCGCGCTCAGTGGTTCAGTCCAAGATGGCGGCCACCATGAAGAAGGCGGTGAGTGCGGCCGGGCCGGGGTCCGGGAGCCGTGGGCCGGGGGGTCGGAGGAGACGCGGGGCACTGGGAGCCGGGGGTCTGAGGAGAGGAGGTATCCGAGGGGCCGGGGCCACGGGATGCGCAGTGCCGGGGCCCGCGCTGCGTACAGGGGTGCTCCTGTTCTCTCGGCTCAGCGTCAGGGCAACTGTCTACCCTGCTCAGGGTCGTGCATCTCCTCAGGCACCGAATCGGTTTCTGCATCCCGGGATGTCTGGTACCGCACCTCTGTGCTCCGCCCTGGACCGCCGGTGTCCGACCACGCTCCGTGCACCTAGTGTTTAGTTGACGTTGAGAGAAGTCGGCCCGAGCGAGTGCGGTGGCTCCCCGGGCTTTTCCTAGCCATCAGGAAGGACTCGGGTCCCCACACTCTGTCCCCGACACTTTACAGTTAGCCATGGCCTGGTGACTCATCTGGTAAGATGCTGGGTCTGGTGATTTTGTTTTCCCAAATCACAGCTCTTTTATTATTTTAAAACGACCTCCGATAATTGTTCTTGGGGGCTCCGTGTGATGTTTTATCACACTTTAAAAAGACATGGTCTTATCTGTGTGTGTACCAGACTGGCCCACGGCTCCCTATGAAGTCAAAGATGATTTTGAATTTCTGACTCTCCTGCCTCCACCTTCCAGGTGCTGGTATTACCGGTGTTTGCCACCACGCTTGGCTTTTGGTGTGCTGGTGGGGTGCACCCAGGGCTTCATGCATGATGGGCAACTGATCTACATGGCTTTGTAACCCTTTGTCATACTTTGAACTACCAACTTAAGCTAAACCTCCACGTGGATTTTTATCACCTAAACGTGTTTCTAGATGTTCAGGTGTATCTAAATACAGGAAAAGAATTGCAGAGAGAGAGAGAAAAAAAGAGAACAAACAAGCAAACAGCTGATAACTATTGGGGCTTCACAGTATATTAGGTACAGTTCTTAGCGTTTGCATGCTATTTATTTTGATCTGCTGTGTGAACCTTTTGGGAGATTCTGTTTTTTATTCATATTTAGCTGAAGAGGGAACTGAAGCGCAGAAGAAAAGCTGGTATTTAAACGGCATTCACACTCCAGACTCCTGTCTGTCTGTCTGTCTTTCTTTCTTTCTCTTTGTGTGTGTCTGTCTCTCTCTCTCTCCCGGGCTTCTTGTCTGTCTATCTGTTTTTCTGTCTCTGCCTCTCTCTCTTAGGCTCCTTGTCTGTGTGTCTGTCTGTTTCTCTCTCTCTCTTTCTCTCTCTGTGTGCGTGTGTGTCTGCCTGTCTGTCTCTGATGAGAGGTGCCTTACTGAAGACAGTTCCCTTCACCGCACTTCGTAAGCCCCCCTTAGAATGTCCTTGTCTGTGTTCTTGCTAGTCCCACCATGTAGCCAGTGCCTCTGTCCACCGAAGATGGTGGTCAGCCATTCCAGGGGAGGCTTTAGAATGAGTCCCTCCCCCTGGTCTGTCACCTGCAAATTACTATACAGCAGAGTGCAGTCCGGGGCCAGGGTGATTTGGCCAAGCAGGAAACAGGGTCATTTTGCCTCTCTTGTTAGATTGGGCCCTCAGCTGTCAATGATACTATTCAGTTCAATGATAACACTGTCTTTGGGTTTGGTTTTTTGAGGCAAGGTCCCACTGTGTAGCGTTGGCTGTTCTGGAACTCTTAGAGATCTGACTGTCTGCTGAAATTGTAGAGAACTTTTTGACTGGAGACCCAACTCTCAGTACCTGAACTTGGAATAAAGTATGGTCTGTTTCCTCTTACAAGCCCATAAGATGTTACCAAGGCCAGGGTGGAGTCAGGGTCCAGGGCAGTTTACTTTTTTCTTGAATCTGGAGCAAGTCGTGTCTCTTACATCTAGCAGAATTCCCTTAAATCTACAGTGATCCTTTGTGCCATTCCTCCTTCATTTCTTTTAACAAAGTCTCACCTAGCCCAGGCTGGCCTAAACTCATTATGTACTGAGGGTGAACTTCAGCTGTTAATCCTCCTGCCTCCACCTCCTGACTGCTGGGCTGCAGGTTTGTTCCAGCACACCTGGTTTTATTCAGTGCTGTGGGTAAAGCTCAGGTCTTTACATATGCTGAGCAAGCACTCTGTCAACTGAGCTAGCCTTCTATTGAACTTTGGAAGCAATATGGAGCATGCAGAATACTTGGCTATCCTTTATTGAACGGTGACCGCATGCCCAGGCCCTGTGCACTTGGGACTCATTTTACCGTCCCTGCAAGGTAGAAATACCTTCTTCATTTCACAGGTGACAGATCAGGGGTGGCTCCAGGGGATTGTGTAAATTACCTGAAGTTCTACATGGCTGGTTTGGAGTCCATCCTGCCTTCCCTCACTCCTGCCTGGAGTAGCAGGAAGTAACCCGTTTCAGTAGTCACTACGCCTCCCACCTTTGCCTGAGACGGGAGTTGCTAGCTCTCTGAACTTCAGGTCTCTTTGAAAATCTGTGGAAAGCTGCTAAGACCCCTTCCAGAGAATGTATGTGTCATATGCCAGGCATGTTCTCCTTCCAGCCCTCAGTCCCAAGGTTAGCTGTGAATGTAGCCCAGACCATTTGTAGATGGCACCATGTCACAGTGTCAGAAAGCTGGACACCCTGCAGTGTCTGCCTGTTTTGCATATGATTTGGGGGACTAAATCGACATCTTGATGTCCTTGCACGCCAGCTAACAGTTCCTGTCTTCCTGCCAAAATGCAGTGCGAGGGCTGGGGAAGTGGGGTTGGGGTGTAGCTGTGTGGATATGCTTGGCCGGCATGTGAGGGCCTTCAGTTCGATCCCTAGCACCTTAGAAAGAAACAAGAGGGGTCTGGGAGCTTCTCCCCCTAGGGATCATGGGTGTCAGTTTCTTATCTACTGCTGGGGACCGCCCCTGACTACAGTCTTAACCCTGGAAGAAAAACCACTTCAAGGAACTGGATCCTAGGGACCAAGCGCCTGTTTGTGGCTGCTGTTTGGCAGGGCAGTATCAGGAAACGCCTGCTTTGGAAAGATAGAAAACAGTTAAGGTCCAGCGCTCTTTGATGTCTAAATATTTTTGAGTCTGATCTATCATAATTTAGATTATAATTCAGAAGCTTACCACTGTTGCTTGCCAGGCAGGTCTTGCTAGAGCTTCTCACCTGAGTTGTCCCTAAAGTCCTCATGGTGACAGACACACCTGTAAATGTATTCTAGAGCTTGGAGGCTCTGTAAACTTCCAAGGTAAGCAGGAGTCTTGAAGGGTCTCTGTCTGGGAGATTGGTAATTCTAATAGGCAAAGAAACCAGGATACCGGTCTTTCCACCTCCATTTCTGTTGAGATAGAAGTTACAGTGTAGACCACTCTGTGCTGTGCACACGTGATGAGAAAAACCCCTTTGAGTACACACACTATGTCTGATGTCGGGCTTAGTGCTCGCGCAGGTGTTGGGTTTAGTTCATGCGCAGTTGTCGTCGGGCTTAGTGTGTGCGCAGTTGCTTGTTGGGATGAGAGCCTGGTGAAGGAGAGGCCTAGATTGCAACACCTGTCCCTTTATCTGGACCACTGAGCCTTCTCTTGAGACCACAGGTTACAGTTTTAACCTCTGGAGAAGTTTGTGTATACACACCTTATACCATAGCTTACAGGAGACCAGGATGGGCGGAGTGTGGATCTGTGACCTTACTTCTGCCATTGTTAGAAGAGCCAGCCATTCTTACTGACCCTGCATTTATTAATTCCAGTATGGTATATTATCTATAAATGTTATTATATATCAGCATAGCTTCAGTGAGAGCCTTTCCTTTGTTAAAGGTTTTATTTTTGTTTGTGTATATGTGTGTGTTCCTGTGTATATATGTTGTGTTTGCACACATGTACATGCATGTGCCCACAGAAGCCAGAAGAGGGCCTCAGATCCCCTGGAGCTGAATTTACAGGCAGTTGTGAGGCCCCTGATGTGGGTCCTGAGAACTGAACTATGATCCTTTGGAAGAAGGATCATAACCATGATCTTAACCATGGGGAATCTCCCCAGCACCCTGTGCTGAGAGGTGTGTCACGTCAGCTCGTAGGGCCTATCTGTAGTCCTTTCAGGCATTGTCAAATACACTTGTTCTTACTTTACTAAGACACTAGAAAGAATTCATAGTATTCAGTTTTCTTCTCTAGTATATTGAAACCCCTGGAGGAATTGAAGCAGCCTAAGAACTCCCTGGCGTGTCCTCTGACTGGACAGGAACTCTGTACCTACAGGCATATGGATATTTGACTCTGGGGACAGGCTGCCTGCATTAAAATCATATTGGCTGTGTGGTTTGGCCAGATTATCTATAAACTCTGCAGCCTCTGGTCATTTATGAAGCGGTGATATTGGTGATGCCCTCATAAGACTCTGGGGTTGAGTTCTTAGCATGCAGTAGGACCTCAGGCCATGTTAGCCATTTTTGTTACTTTATAGATGCTTTGTCTAAACACTCAGCTTTGTCTGCAGATTTAATCACATCAAATATTAAGTATAAAACTCAACTTCTGTTACCCCATAGCGGATTTCCAACCTTAAAATAAATACAGAATTTAAGTGTATGGAGTAGAGCCGTGGACACGTATGGTGACCTAGCCAGACAGATTATCATATTGAAAGTTGGAGAAATGGTCATATTTTTATGAGCACAGTATGCCATATACATTTTACCTCTGAAACAATCTCTGCAAGACGGTCACTAAGGGCGTTTGACCACAGAACATTTTGCTTGTTGGAGATATCTTGGGGAAACAGTGTCCTAGCTTGGAAAATTCTGGCTTTTGGGCAAGTGGCTTTTATTATTATCATTATCATTATTTTGGTTTTCTGAGACAGAGCTTCTCTGTGTAGCCCTGCTTGTCCTGGAACTCACTCTGAGGACCAGGCTGGTCTCAAACTCAGAGATCTGCCTGCCTCTGCTTCCTGAGTGCTAGGACTAAAGGCGTGTGCCACCGCCAGCTTTTTTTTTTTTTAATTGTTATTATTGGGATGTTTGTTAACGACTTTTTATACTTCAAACATTTGCTCATAAATGATCCTGTAGAACAATGGGGAAGATTGTAGAGTCATGAGCAAATCGTAAGCGCAACACATCTGTGCCGTGTCACAGCCCGTGTTACAGCCCGTGCCCCTCAGCCGTCTTAGGATGGGTAGTGTGCTTGGTTATTACATCCCAGTGTAAGATACCAGAGTGTAACTGCTCCATTAAAATTCTACAGAAAATTAAACGTCTTTTTCAGGCTGCGGAAGATGTCAATGTTACTTTCGAAGATCAACAAAAAATAAACAAGTTTGCTCGGAATACGAGTCGAATCACAGAGCTAAAGGAGGAAATAGAAGTGAAGAAGGTACTGGATTCATATGTCTGCTTTAAGTTTGTACTGTAGCCCTTAGACCTGAGCCATCGGCCGGTGTCAGCTTCCTCATGGGCTCCTTGCCCCTGATGACACTGTCTAGTTAGTTATTACAAAGTCTGTGTTTGTTGGTTTGAGGCAGGGTCTTCCTTTGTCAAACTGTCCTGCAATTTTCCATGTAGTCCAGGCTATCCTCAAACTCATAATTCTCCTGCCTCAGCCTCCTGACTTGTATGGTTATAGGTGACTGAGGTGTGGGAAGTGAGCCCAGTTCAGGAAGTCATTTGTGCTCTTAAGAGAGGTTCAGTGACAGTGAGGGAGGCTGTTGGGTCCAGTGCGGATTTTCCCGGTGCAGTTCTGTAACCACACCTAAGAATCTGCCTGCGTGTAAAACTGCATCTGTGTTTACTGATTCTGGAGCCCTGCAGACTTAGGGATGCATGCTAATGCTGCGTGTCCTGTGACTCTTGAGGCCTGTGCTTGGCTTCTTCTCAGGTAGTTCTCTTGGGTACTCAGTTCTGGTGCATTGCATTGGATGTCATTATTGTGGGCTTCACCCTCTTCAGCAGCAAGGCAGAGGGGGAAAGCACATCTTCTGGTGCTTTGGTTTTGTTTCCCTGGGGTGACAGGATTTGCAGCGTGGGGAACTGTTAAATTAGGAGACGTGATTAGCTGTAGACACCTGCTGTTCACCACAGAAAAGAGACTCAGTACTTTAAAGCTACCTAGAGGGTAGAGGGTGCTGTGCTGGCTCCTAAGTGAGTCCACGTGACACATCTCCATGTCTGACAGTAGCTGCTATATACTGGTCCCCAGCGAGCCCAGGCCCCTGTGTAAGAGCCTGCTCTTGGTTCTGTGAGGAAATCTTGACAGTGTTTTCATGGCTGTTCTCTTGCCTGACAGAAACACCTCCAGAATTTAGAGGATGCTTGTGATGACATCATGTTGGCGGATGACGACTGCTTAATGATTCCGTACCAGATCGGAGACGTTTTCATCAGCCACTCTCAGGAAGAAACACAGGAAATGTTAGAAGATGCAAAGGTATGTGGGAATCTTGCCTTGGGCAAAGAAACCCAGTTTTCAAGTTTGGAAGTATATCGTAAAGAATGCATACTTACGGGTGGAGGGGAGCAAGGGGTGAGGCTCTGAGCACTGCCAGGGTGGTTTATTGAATCTGAGTAGCAGTCCATCATTAGCACAATTTAGAAAGAGGAGCAGAAGCTCAGAGGCCAAGGCTTCCCAAAATGGCACTCTCCTCCTCTGCCTTCCTCATCTGTGGAACTGCTCCACACGTAGGTAGGTCAGTTACTGTTGTGTGAGGCGCAATCTCTCTCAAATGCACATTTATCCCACACGTGCATCTGGACAGACACAGGCCTCCAGCACATCACTGTCTTAGGATTTGTTTGAGGCCGTCTTAATGTTGTGATTTGCTTGATTTGCTCACAGTGGCCGTGTTAGCATTAACTTGTTTCTGATACCGTGTTGTAGTGATGTCTCAGTGAGTGATCTCAGATGTAAATCTTAGTGCAGGTTAGAAACTTGTGTTGAAGGAGTAAGAAACTTGATCATGGCTGGGCTTGTAGCGGAATTTTTCCCTAATTAATTGATTAGATAATAAGGATGACAGGAAGCCAATCACTGGGTGAGGAGGAGGTGGGCCTTCTGGTTCCAAGAGAGGAAGAGGGAAGGAGGAGAAAGGAACGGGCTTTTTGGACGAGAATCCGGAGCAAAGCAGGATGTGGGCCGGAGGCTGTTGGATCCAGTGGTGGAATCTGCCAGGACCTGCCGCCGGAGGACTTCTAACAGAGAAGAGTTGATACATTTAGGATGATAGATTTTGCGCCCAGCGATTGTGTTATCTGTTGATTCTAAACTAAGATTGTCTGGTGTTTTCCATTCTGCGGCAACTCAGGTGGGCCAGAGGGAAAGAACTTAGCTGAGGTGGAATTGGGCCAGACTTTGGGACAGGAAGATTGGGCACCAGGGGAGAGGTAACCACAGCGGACAGCAGGCTGGAGAGAACACACCCACTGCTCATGAGGACCAAGAGAGCTATCTCGGAGCTCTGGAGAGGCAGAGCCTGCATGGTGGGAGAGGCCTTAACAAGGGGAAACACTTCTGTCTCAATCTTGGGCTATGTGCAGGGCTAGGAATAGACCAAGAATTCTGGTTATACCTAGCTGGCGATAGCGTAGATGCTACATGCAGCATGGAGTCAGGCCTCATTAGCTGTAGAGAGGTGGGTGAAATTAGCCCCGCGTGCCTTCCAGCCACCCAGTATGTGAGACACCAGGGATAGCTAGCTGCTCTAGTATTGTTGCTGTTAGCTTTGCTACTTAAGATGATAGTTTCTGCTTCAGATTTCTAAAACAAAACTTCCCACTGAATAAATCTATATCTAATAAATCCTGATAAGGGGCTGGCATGATGGTTCAGTGGTTATGAGCACTGGCTGCTCTTCCAGAGGACCCAAGTTCCGTTCCCAGCACCCACATCAGGTGGTTCAAAACCACCAATAACTCCAGGGACAGCCTCTTGAGACTTCCGGGGCATTGCACTGTGTACAGACACACACAGACACACACACACACAAATAAAGACATACAAATAGGAGCTGGAGCGTGGCTCAGAAGTTAAGAGCACTAGTTGTTCTTCTTTCGGCCCCAAGTTCAAATCTCAGCAGAGACTGAAGATGCAGTCGAAACACCGCAGTGAGCTGGCGCTGGCCTGAGGTAAATGGTGCACTTTCCAGCCTGGGGCTGTGAGCTAACTATTGTATTTGCTCCTGACTGGTTTAGAGGGTTTTTTTCCTCAGATTCTTGCCACTATTCCAGACTGTGTACTCACAGGTCATCCAGCTGAAGCTAGTTAATTTAAACTGTTTCTTTTCCAGAAAACTTTGCAAGAAGAGATCAATGCCTTAGAGTCCAGAGTGGCGTCCATCCAGCGGGTGTTAGCAGACCTGAAAGTGCAGTTGTACGCGAAGTTTGGCAGCAACATAAACCTTGAGGCAGATGAAAGCTAAACATTTTATAATACTTTTTTTTTTTACCTTGTTTTAATAAACTTGAATATTGTCTTAAATGATAATTTCCCTTCTCCAAATGAAACAAAAGGAAAACTTTCTTTTTTAAAAATTTCATTTAATTAATGGAAACGCCTATTTTCACATGTCTTGCTTATTTATTTTATATTTTTAAAAGAAGACAGTATTCATGTATGTATTTTGCATAATGATTGTATCAATTTTAGGAGCTTTATGTCATGTTATTAAAATTGGTTAAACAGTCTTTGTTTCTATATGATTACTTAGGAATTCTGCTTTTAATTTTCATTCTTAAACCGTAGGATCAGACAGGGATGGTTCGGTGGGTAAGAGTGCTCACTGTCCAGCCTCACGGACTGAATTATCTCTGGGACCTACGGAAGGAACGGACCGACTCCTGCAGTTCATCTTCCCACCTCCACGTGAACACACTCATGCACACATACACACACGCACACATACATGCGCACGCACGCACGCACACACACACACACACGCATACACACACACATACATACACGTACACACACACACGCACACACGCACGCATGCACGCACTCCAATAAAATGTAGTGAAGTAGCTGCTGATATTTCCCACAAGAAGGATCTTTTTGTTTTTTAAAAGATTTATTATTTTTATCCTGTGTGTGTGTGTGATCTATATTCTCTTCCTCTCTTTCTCTCTCTGTCTCTATCTCTCTGTGTGTGTGTATGTGTGTTTTGGTACCCACGGCACCAGACTGAGGCACGGGTCATGGTGTTGAGCCACTGGATTTGGGTGCTGGGAACTAAACCCAGATTTTCTGCAATAGCATAGCCAGCTCTGCAGCCTCCAAGGAGTTTAAGATAGGCTCTCACTATGTAGTCCTGGTTAGTTTGAAACTCAATGTGTAGACCAGGCTGGCCTCGAACTCATCCTGGGGACAGGGATTAAAGGTGTGTGACATCATATCTAGCTTTTTTTTTTTTTTAAAGAGGAAAAGGAAACTTAGCCGTTGTGTCTTGCTGCTTATCCAGCTGACTTCAGTGGCTGCTGGTCAAGCCGACCAGTGGTGTCCAGCCTACGCCTCCTGCATGGCTGGCCTCACAGTCAAAAGCACTGTCACTTGCTAACAATATGTGGGTATACGTATAACCCAGAGTCTTAGGCCTGTGTAACGTGTATCTCAGTGTTGTGGATATTGGTAATATTCAGACTCAATGATTCATGTCAATCTTCATGCAAACAGGAAAACACATTTTAGAAATTGAGGCCTATAGAAAGAAATGTTTACTTACATTCTTTTAAGCATCTATACGTGGGTGGGTATGGAGGTCAGAGGTCCACTTGTGGGATTATCTTCCACTGTGTAGATTTAGGGGACGGAACTCAGGTTATCAGGCTTGTCTGCACACGTCTTTACCTGCTGAGCCACTTGCTGGTTCCAACCTGTCTACATTTTTAATAAGTTAGTTTTAGATTTTTAGTACATTGTCATTAAGTTGATAAAGACCTAGAAATCAGGCAACTGGTTTTTGTTGTTTGTTTCCTTTTGAGATGAGTATATGCTCTCATCCCCTTCCCTAAAAGACACATGTATTAGGTAGTTTTCCATTGCTATAAGACAGTGTGACCACGGCAGCTTACAGGGGTAAGAGCTTAGTCTATCACGGTGGGGAAACACGGCGGAGAGGTCCTATCTGAAAGCATACAGCAGGGAGACTGAACTTTAAGTTGGGGAGCTACTCCTTCTCCAAGCCGTCTCCCACACTCAGTGATACACTTCCTTCAGCAAGGCTGGACCTCCTCATAACCTCCCTCAAAAGTGCCACTGACCAGGGCCTCTGGGGGATAGTTCTCATCCAAACCACCACTAGCATGTTCTGGAGTTTGGAAGGTCTCTACATAAACTTCCCAGAAGATGGCGCTGGTAGGCCAGAATATCTGGGAAGGGTCACAAAAATGAGGCTGCTTTCAATATTAATATAATTTTAGAAGAGATTGTTTAACCTTCAAGGATAGCAATCTGATACTTTTGTTAAAAGTTTGCAAATAAGCTTAAAGATAGATGAATAGATAATCTCTAAAATTCTTAACAAAGACACAGTTGCATAATCTCTAAAAGTCTTAACAAAGACACATTTTGAGATTTATTTTTAATTTGTGTGTGATCCAACCTGGCTTACAGGCCGACCTAAGTGCAAGTGCCTCTTGAGGCCAGAAGAGGGTGTCAGATCCTCCAGAACTGGAATAAATGACAGTTGTAAGCCACTTGGTGTGGAACCAAACCTAGGTTCTCAGAAAGCAGCAAGCAGTCTTGACCATTGAGCCGCCTCTCCAACCTCAAGGCAAACTTTTAAAATTTTGAGATGGGGGTCTCTATAGTTCTGGCTATCCTGGAACTCGATATGTAGATCAGGCTGGCCTTGAACTCATAGGGATCTACAGACCTCTGTCTCCTAGATGCTGGGATTGAAGGCATGCACCACCAGGCCTGGATTCCAAGCCAAGATTAAATTGTTGGAAAAAAGATTCTAGTAACTGACTCTCACAAGGATTTTTCTTTTTCAAGCTTTTAGTTAACATGCTGATAGAGAAATGAGGAGGCTAGGACATAGGTCATACTGTGAGATCCAAATTAGCCTGGGCTATATAGTGAGACTGTCTCAAAAGCCAAAATCAGGGTTTGGAAAGGCTCAGTGGTTAGAAGCTGAGGGCCAGTGCTGCTCTTACAGAGGATCCAGCATGCATGCTGGCTGGCATCCACCTGTAACTTGAGCTCCAGGGAATCTGTCATCTTCTTCTGGCCTTCGAGGGCACGTACACCCTCCACTTGTGCAAATACCAACACACAGAAACATACACATCATTCAAAATAAAATGTAAAAAAAAAAAAATCAAAATGAGGGCCTGAGGGCTCTGCCTCAGAAATAGATCAGTGTTAGCTAACGGTTTGCTATAGAACGAGTCTGGTCCCCCTCTATTGTCTTCTACCTTCCTGGGATGATATAGCAGGAAGGTCTTTCTGGATGCTGGCTGTGTGCCCTGGAGCTCCCCAACCTCCTGAGTTGTAAGAAGGAAAACTGTTCTTGAAAGATCACCTGCCCCAGGCAGTCTGTTTTAACCACACAAGTGAACTAAAACACGGGCCTAGGGTGATTTGGAAACAGCCAGAGAACTGGCCTGGTTCAAATAAGTCTGTGCTTTAGGAGTCTGCAGAGCTGACTGGAGCCCCACCTGCCAATCTGGCACAGACCATCCTTGAACCAGGTAACCAGATACAGAAGCATCATGCTATTTGACCCAAGGGCTTAGGTAGGGTTCAGGGTGGCTGGAGGTAACTGGGATGCTGGGGCTGGCTGGAAGGAAAGGCCTTAAAGAGAAGGTTTAGGAAGAGCAGTGTGCCTGTTACCTGCATTTCTAGGGTCGGGTCCTCGGCCCCCACATCCCTGACAAGCTAGGCTGAAGCAGGCCTGTAATAGTGGAAAGCAGAGAATGGAAGTTTTGCTCAGTGACTGCAAGGAAAGAGGAACAAAGAGACAGGTCCAGTGTCCTCCCCCCAACCTAAGTCTGTCTTTGAGGGTGCTGACATGTGTAGCTAAGAGGTTCTGGTCACTATTTTCCTGCCTATGTTGGTTTGAGTAGGTTTGGCCCCCATGGACTCATGAGTTTGGATGCTTGGCCACAGGAAGTGGCATTAGTAGGAGGCGTGGCCTTGCTGGAGGAAGTGTGTCATTGTGGAGGCGGGTTTTGAGATCTCCTGTGCTCAAGTGACTCCCAAGATGTTGAGCTCTCTGCTTCTTCAGCACCATGTCATGCTGTGTTTCCCCGCCATGATGATAACGGACTGAACCTCTGAGCTGTAAGCCAGCCTCAATTACATGTTGTCCTTTATAAGAGTTGCCTTGGCCATGGTGTCTGCTCACAGCAGTAAACCCTAACTAAGACACTGCCCCTCATCCACCCATCTTTGCCCAGTCTCTCCTGCACGGTGGTCAGGCAGGCTGTCGCAGCTTTGTGAAATTGGTCAAGGAAACAAGCCCCCTGACTGTCAGGCACAGGCTACAGGCCCCGAGTTCTCCCAGCATGCTACACCTGGGGAAATGGCAAGACCTTGGACATTTGTCTCAAAACTGAGAAGCAAAGTGAGGGGCACAAGAGCCTCCTTGAATAATGTTTTCATTCCGGCTACAGACGACTGCATCCTGGCAGTCCTAAGAAACTAGGCTCCTGGAAGTCAAAAGGCAATCCTCAAAAGCAGGGAAAGGAAATATGTTCAGTGCAGCCATATCGGAAGGAGGAGCAAAGAGGCCTGTCTTCAGAGTCCTGACGTAGGGATTGGGGTTAAACAGAAGCTAAGAGGTATACACAACTGAGTGTCCTCTCCATCTGGGTCCACCTGCCCTTCAGTCCAGTCTTCCCTGTAATGTGGTGTAACGATTGTCAGAAAATGTGAAACCGCCAGGTGTTGGTGACACACGCCTTTAATCCCAGCACTTGGGAGGCAGAGGCAGGCGGATTTCTGAGTTCGAGGCCAGCCTGGTCTACAGAGTGAGTTCCAGGACAGCCAGGGCTACACAGAGAAACCCTGTCTCGAAAAACAAAAAACAAAAAACAAAAACAAAACAAAACAAAAAAAAGAAAATGTGAAACCTCTCCCTGAGGAGGGAGCATAGAGACAAGCCTTCCCTCCGGCTGGCACCAGGTCCTCAGCCTTTCCTCCCCCTCCCTCCCTCCCCCTCCCTCCTTCCCCCTCCCT
>NW_021604638.1:4369903-4370282 GCF_004785775.1 Grammomys surdaster | reverse complement strand
CTCTCTCTCTCTCTCTCTCTCTCTCTCTCTCTCTCTCTCTCTCTCTCTGTATGTGTGTGTGAGTGTGAGTGAGAGACAGAGGAGAGTATTTGTGTGTCACAGCGTGTATGTGGAGGTCAGAGGGTCACAACCTGTGGGAGTTTTCTGATTCCACCATGTAGGTCCTAGGGATTGAACTCAGGTCCTCAGGCTTGGCCAAGAATTCCAATTTATTGGGGTCTATCTTTTCAAAAATAGAGAAAAGGGATGGAAGGGATACATATACAGGAAGGTTACACATGGAGAAGATGGGAGGACCCAGGGGAGCCAGGAGAGACAAGTCTAGCAAATGAGAGCACAGCCAGGGAATGGGAGCACAGCCAGGGAATGGGAGCACAGC